>NC_139955.1:2894992-2969992 GCF_963454915.1 Gymnoscopelus microlampas | reverse complement strand
TGAAATGAAATGAGAGGATTAAGGCAAGGCAAATGTACTACAACAACAAAGGCAATTCAACGTGCTTTTACACAAGTCAAAACAGTACACAACATCAAGTAAAGAAAACACATTATAAAAAGACATTTGAATTCAGTGAAGAAGAAGAAGAAGAAGAAGAAGAAGAAGAAGAAGAAGAAGAAGAAGAAGAAGAAGAAGAAGAAGAAGAAGAAGAAGAAGAAGAAGAAGAAGAAGAAGAAGAAGAAGAAGAAGAAGTATCCATGTCTCTTCAGCTCTTTATTAAACAGAAATGCATTTTAACGTCGGGATACCAATTGTATCCAATCAGGATAGAGAACTCAGTCAGGATACAGATTAAACAAGTGAAATTGGAAGTGATGACACAAAGAAATGAGCAGACAAAATTGGAACTGGAACACTATAAATATGAAGCTGATAAATGGGTACTCTTTCCTGATTGGCTGAAATTGTCACCTGCCTGAAAATCTTTGTTTCTGTTATTAAAGAGATGGAGAGACGGGGAGACCACTGTTACTGAACAAACACTCTATAGCAATGATTACTATCAGAATATAGTGCTTTAACCTTTTTGTTTTTTTTACTCAAATGTTTTACTAAAGGAAAAGTATCCATACTGCAATGTAGAAGCACTCTGTTACAAGTAAAAGTCCGGAATTCAAAATATACTTGAGTAAAAGTATTGGTAAAATACTTTCAAAATATGGCTAAAGTGGTTAATGTATGTTTTATAATTTATATCTGCAAAGCAACTAGTAACTAAAGTTTTGAAATCATTGTAGTGGAGTAAAAGTACAATAGTTGCCTCTGAGATGTAATGGAGTAGAAGTAAAAGTATTGAAAATTGGAAATACTCCAGTAAAGTAAAAGTACCTCAAAATGGTACTTAAGTACAGCACTTGAGTAAATGTACTGAGTTACTTCCCACCACTGTCAATAACACTACAGGGTGTATGTAAGTGGTCATGACTTCAAACATGCCCCCCCCCCCCTATTTTATATTACGTTACATTATGTTGATTTTGCAGACATAATCACGGAAAAACAGGACCAAAACTCTTTTTTTTGTGTGACCATTTTGGTTTCTTTTATTGCCATGCATTTGGAAATGGTTTGGCCGATAAGCCCAGCTGCTTTACCCAGTGGATAATTGGATTGAAATGAATCCGTTTTTTCGATCTATCTTTTGACCAGTGATAGTTGTGTCACAGACCCTGTGGCCCCAGGGCCTGCTGCCAAGTTACAGTGGCCGTGTCTGTCTTGTAGGGAGTGACAGGCGTTGGAACTAGCAGTGGTGGAAAAAAGTACTCCAATTTTGGACTTGAACCCATTAAGACCTGGAACGCGTCTGTGTCATTTAAAGTAAATGTAATTAGTTACTTTACACCACTGGGAACTTGAATATTGTTGCTGTCGGGCAGAAACCTCATATCTCGGTGGCGCGCGGTGGCGCAGTCGGTAGCGCTGTCACCTCACAGCTAGAAGGTTCGATTCCCGCAGGGGACGCTGTGGGCGCTGGGGCCGTGTTATCTCCTCCGCATCATCAGTGCCCATACCCTAGGTGGGGTTGGCGAAAGGGCCTCTCTGTGTGGAGTTTGCATGTTCTCCCCGTGTTCCCTAGGGTAGGTACCCTCACAAAAACATGCAGTAATCCTGGTCACTATACTGCCTCCCCCTGGCCAGCCGGGGCGCCTGATGGAGGGGAAAGGAACTGGTTGGAATAACGTGTTCCTTCCACGCGTTACGTCCAACCAGGGAAACTCCCCCCTGTCAGGTGATAAGAAGGTCAGTTGGCTCTCATGCATTGAAGGAGGCAAGGGCTCGGCCCTGGCCTCCCTAGGTTGGCAGAGGGAAGCTAGTGCCCAGGATCACATAGACAATTGGCACTGGGTGTAAACAATGGGGTTACAAAATCGTGGGATAAAAATCTAGTAAAAAAAAGAAACCTCATATCTCCAAGTTTTAACCTTATTGTGTTTTTTTCATAAATTAACGCCCTACTTGATCATACTACAGCGTCACACAAAATCATCAAAAATAGCAGATCTGCAAGCTCGAAACGCGGCGCAAATCTACACATTTTGAGCTTGTAGATCTGCTTGCTGTTTTTGAATTTGATTCCTGAAAAATAACAGTTTTGGACATATGAAGTTTACACCCGACAGAAACAATATATACTGTGTTACAATTAAAAAGTACTGCGTTCAACATCTTACTGAAGTCAAATTACAAAAAGTATCAAAATGTACTACTCATTATGCAGAATGCAGAACTTTCCTTTGATAGTTATTCAATGTTAAAAGAATAGGCACAATAAGCTAAGGCTTCAACCCACACATTTTTGGTATATGCTTCACTGATATCACACGAAGGCACCAAAATAAAACTGCTACAACTACGACTGTACAACTGTACTTGTAATGCTTGCTTCCATCCACACCAAATCTCTTTGCCAAAAAAAGCCTATCTACTCACAAAGTAGCTATAGCTCACAAAGTAAAATACATGCAATACAACACAATAGATTTTTGTAAAAAAAGAATATTTAGACGTTCAAACACCCTTTTCCCAACATTGTCTTTTGGTTGCCAAATCCCAAATTATGACATAAATACCGTTTATTTTCCCAAATGATTTGGCTTTCCAGTATTTAAAATAAGATATGTTGCTGCCCTGCCTTTAACCACGTAAACCCTCATGTCTTATATTAGAGAACTGGATTTGGGGTACAACTCTATACTCAGACCAAAAATGTCCATAGCCGATCTACAAGCTCACAATGTGTCGTGTTGCAACACATTGTGAGCTTGTAGATCGGCAATTGTTTTGGCGAATATTCCAAGTGGTGTAAAGTAACTAAGTACACTTACTCAAGTACTGTACTTAAGTACAATTTTGAGGTATGTGTACTTTGCTGGAGTATTTCCAAATTCCAATACTTTTACTTCTACTCCACTACATCTCAATTATTTGAAAACTTTAGTTACTTTGTAGATTTTGATCATTATTACAAAACATACATTAACCACTTCAGCCCTATATACATTTCGGCCATTTGAAAATAGCTAATCTACAAGCTCACAATGCGTCGCGATGCGACGCATTGTGAGCTTGTAGATCTGCCATTTTCAAAACATTTTTATACATTTGAAAACTTGTGAAATGGGATTGCCTAATGAGCTTGTAGATCTGCTATTTTCAAAAGACTTTTATACATTCGAAAAACTTGTGAAACGGGACTGCATAATGAGTACTACTTTTGTTACTTTAAGTACACTTTGATACCAATACTTTGGTACTTTTACTCAAGTAGATTTAGAATTGCGGACTATTACCTGTAACAGAGTATAGCTCTAAATTGCAGTATTGATACTTTGACTTAAGTAAAATATTTTCAGTACTTTGTCCGCCACTGGTGAATAACCCCCCCCCCCCCCTCCCTCCCTCCTCCTCCCCGGAATATGGATGCTGGGGTTCGAGCGGTTAAAGGATCTTTGGTCCTCGGTTGCCGGGAAATGTGCCGGGGCAGAGTGCCCGAGGGCTGGGAAGCAGCTCTGTGTGTAAGTGTTCTGGGAGTGTGTTCGGTTGACAAGCGACTGCCTGCTGCGATTCATCACGCTGCGTGTGTGTGTGTGTGTGTGTGCGTGTGTGTGTGTGTGTGTGTGTGTGTGTGTGTGTGTGTGTGTGTGTGCGCGTGCGTGCGTGCGTGCGTGCGTGTTTGCGTGTGTGTGCGTGGCGTGCTTCGATTCATCAAACTGTCTGATGGTGTATGATCACTCACTCAGCATTCTTATCAGTATATTAACAAGCACCGTGCGCGCGAGCCTGTGTGTGTGTGTGTGTGTGTGTGTGTGTGTGTGTGTGTGTGTGCGTGCGTGTGTGTGTGCGTGCGTGCGTGCGTGCGTGCATACTTGTATTAGGGGCGGCAGTGGCTCAGGGGTAGAGTGGCCGGGTAGAGTGAACTGGAAAACTGCAAAGTTCCCAGTTCGATCCCGGGCTGGGGCGCTCCCCTAGAGTTAGTGTCGAAGTGTCCTTGAGCAAGACGCTGAACCCCTAATTGCTCCCGATGAGCAGGTTGGTGCCTTGCATGGTTTCCTCCGCCATCGGTGTATGAATGTGTGTGTGAATGGGTTAATGGCACAATCAATGTAAAGCGCTTCGGATAGAAGCGCTATATAAATGCACCATTTACCATTTTACCATTTATTAGCCTACTATACTTGTGAAGGCCAAATGTCCCCTCAAGTATAGCAGAATATGAGACATTGACATTCGGAGGACAATTTCTCTCAATTTCTAAACAATTTGCTCCTCAAAAGAGAAATGGTTGTTATTAACCCATTGAGACCTGAAGCCGATTCCACATGTCTCCTAAATCTCAACAGTATTCTGAAAAACGTATGTTTCTATATCAGTGGTGCTCAATCTTTTTCATGTCAAGGACCCCCAAAATTATATGTATTTGGCCGCAGACCCCCATCAAAATATGTTGTTCCAGGGACCCCCAGAAGCAAAGATTTGAGTTAAAAATGTTCGCTTTAAAAATATATATATTCAAAGATTTGAACACATTTTCACGATTTTTCAAAAATAACAGATCTACAAGCTCGTAGCGCGGCACTCGGTGCCGCGCTATGAGCTTGCATGTATATCTGCTATTTTTGAATAGCCCAAAGTGTAAAATAATGCGTGTGTGTGTGCGTGCGTGCGTGCGTGCGTGCGTGCGTGCGTGCGTGCGTGCGTGCGTGCGTGCGTGTGCATTGTATGTGTGTGTCACTGTTTGGAGTTACAGTAACTACATTGGAACGCAACATTTCTGCCAAGAGATGCTACTGTGGGGAAAACATGTACACATGCACGCACACACGCACACATCACATTATATTACATTTTGAGGCAAAACAACTGGAACAAATGTGCATAAAGTGGAAGCAGATAATGCAAAACACTTCTATTGTACAGTTTAAACCAGCCCAGAGTCTATCATCTTCCTCCAGCCAACAAAAAAAAAATGAGAACTTTATTTTCTGTTCCAGTTTGTGTCTTACAGTGTTTAGCCCCGGAGACAACAGAGAGAGAGAGAGAGAGAGAGAGAGAGAGAGAGAGAGAGAGAGAGAGAGAGAGAGAGAGAGAGAGAGAGAGAGAGAGAGAGAGAGAGAGAGAGAGAGAGGACAGCAAATAGAGGCGGGAATGAGAGCAAGAGAGGGAGAGAGAGAGATTTAGGGGAAAACTGAAATACTAGGAGAAATGTGAGAGAGAAAAGAACTGAAAAATAAATAATATGGAGAGAGAGAGAGAGAGAGAGAGAGAGAGAGAGAGAGAGAGAGAGAGAGAGAGAGAGAGAAAGAGAGAGAGAGAGAGAAAGAGAGAGAGAGAAAGAGAGCGAGAAAGAGAGCGAGAGAGAGAGCCTGCGTCTCTTGTATTCTGACCGTTCCTCCATCACGTTTAATGGGGCTGCAATCCATCAGTGCCGCCATCTGTTCCCAGTCCCCCTGCCATCCATCCGTCAGTTCCCCCTGCCATCCCCCCACCCACCCCTTCCCCATGCACCCCACCCCCAATCAGATCGCCGTTGGCACTGCATCGCCCCCTCAGAGCGCCCTGCGCCGCTCCCTCACAACCGCTCTCCCCCTGAGCCCCCTTCACCCCAACCAAACGCAAAACACACACGCGCGCACGCACACATGCACACACAAGTGGTGTAAAGTAGCTAAGTACATTTACTCAAGTACTGTACTTAAATACTCCACTACATCTCTGAGGAAAATATTGTACTTTTACGTATCGCGACGCATCGCAACGCATTGTGAGCTTGTGAGCTTCCTCTATTTTTAAACATTTTAGTACTTACTTTGGTACTTTAAGTATATTTTCATGCCAATACTTTTGTACTTTTATTCAAGTACATTTTTAATGACGGACTTTTACATTGCAGTATTGATACTTTTACTTAAGTAAAATAGTACTTTTGCCACCACTGACACACACGCACAGACGCAGACGCACGCGCACGCGCACACACACACACACACACACACACACACACACACACACACACACACACACACACACACACACACACACACACACACGTGTGTGCATGTGCAGATGTTTAAATGATAATGGATTTTACATTTGTGGTTTATTCGATTTTTAGATTTAAAGTTGTAATCAGCAAAATAATTCAGTGTTTTTAATGGTACCGGTCTTTTTAAACATCCGTGATCATGCTGAAAGCTGAATAAACATAAATAAACATAAACACGTGCATTAGGCCACCTAATTCTTATCAAGCATTACCCCCCCTACATTTAGCTTCCGTCATATTTAGTGATCCGAAATGTTTTAGCTTTAGTCAAATCTATAGTTCATTTAGGTGACTAAAATGTTTTCTGGTGTGCGTGTGACGTGCGAGCATGTGTGTGTGTGTGTGTGTGTGTGTGTGTGTGTGTGTGTGTGTGTGTGTGTGTGTGTGTGTGTGTGTGTGTGTGTGTGTGTGTGTGTGTGTGTGTGTGTGTGTGTGTGTGTGTGTGTGTGTGCGCGTGTGTGTGTGTGCGTGCACACTGTGCGCGTGTGTGCGCGTGCGTTGGCCTATAGTCGCTTCTTTTGGGATTGTTTTCGTAGACGCGTTTGCCTGTTTCTCTCGCAACCGTGCTCAGCGCCCTCGCCCATGCTTGTGGCAAGGCTGACCCTTGGACTCCCCTATACATACTGTACACTATGTACCTATACTACATCTCTGCCAGCCTCTAGTTATCCGTTCCTCCTCTCCCAACTGAGAGAATAATACATTTCTTCTTTTTTTTGGGGGGGGGGGGGGTGTTTTGGGGCCGGGGCTCACCCCGCTCCCACTTCTGACTGCTTTAGAGGGGGGGGGGGGGGGGTCGGAGAGACCGAGCCAAGTTCCACGGCTGCCAAAGGTACTGAACATCAGCTGCGGAATGCTGCTGGCTGTACCTAATGGGGTCCTATAGCACAGGGTACACTGTGTTTCTCCATGCCACCCGGCTGACTGAGGCAAAAAAAAAAAACCTGTTCGGCTGGGTGGGTTTTTGGGGTTGGGGGGGGGGGGGGGGGGGGAGAATCATGTGAACCTGCCTTCACACAGGAGTTGTGTGGATTCTTCATTATGAACTTATATTTTGATGCATCCTCTGCTGCTCGTGAAGCTGCGCTGCTGAAATGTTCCAGGGTTCAATGTTGATGCGTGCAATGTCGATGAAGTACAAAAGTGTTGGCATCAAAATAGACTTTAAGCACCAAAAGTAAAAGTACAAACATGTTTGAAAATAGCAGATCTACAAGCTCACAACGCATCGCATCGTGACGCGTTGTGAGCTTGTACAGTAGATCGGCTATTTTCAAATAGCCTATATTTTTTTAATTTTATTTATAATTTTTTTTATCCCACGATTTTGTAACCCACTTTTTTCACCCAGTGCCAATTGCCTATGTAAGTTCCCTTTCGCTGTGGTGGATGAATAAATGAATTAATTAATCAATACCTGGCAGTGAATGTGTTAAGTAAAACATTTGAGTACTTTTCCCACCACTGGTTATAGTGCATCTTCTCCTCCCACTACGTCGCGAGACGCCACACAACTGTATTTTACCTCGCATTGCGTTACATGTTATGCTACGTTATGTTACGTTACTGACTCTAGTGCCACCCTCAGGCCAAAATCCCACCTTTGCACTGGCACTGCACACATGGATGGCTCATAATCTAATTGGGAGATAGCAGGATGAACTTTAGTGGTTTTGGTGACACCGTGGCCTTTCCTCCACCTGAAGGTTTTCATTGTGCCAGACAAAGGTCAGACAACCCCCCTCGCCCCCTTCAAATGACATTACTGTTAGGCCACCATCTTCACTGGAAACGACAGTCTCTGTTTACTAATAAGTGCAGTGGTGGACAGTAGCAAGATACATTTACTCGAGTACTGTACTTAAGTACATAGTTGTTGTGTTTTTGTATCAGCACTTTGCTTGACTATTTGTATTTTTGGATACTTATGATACTTATTTCACTCCACTTTATAGAGACAAATGTTGTATTTTTGACACATTACATTTCTACGAATTAAGGTGAAAAAACTTCTTATGCCCTATTTCAAATATAGTGGAAATAGATATCTAGACTATTATTTGCCATTTTCACTATTATAGTGAATTACTATATAGTCATTATTTTGGACAAGGTTTCCATGTGTATTCAAATGGACAATGTGCAAAAGAAAATGCTACATGACAAAGTGTTACCTAATCACTACTGTACTATTACTCACATGCAGGAAGCTATATTCAGTATTCAGTACTAAAGGGGCTGTAATTGTATTTTCTGTTAAGTAAGTGTTAAATAGCTCTATATTCTGATAGTAATCATTGCTATTGAATGTTTGTTCAGTAACAGGGTTCTCACCATCTCTCCAGCTCTTTAGTAAACAGAAAATTAACTCAGGATAAAAAAGTGGAATTGGAAGTGATGAAACAAAACAAAAACATGAGCAGACACAATTGAAACTGGAACACTCCTAAATTGAAGCTGATAAATGGCCTTTAGGTCGACATCAGTCTTAATATTATCACACTGAAATGCCAATAGCAATTACTCATTTTGAGTCCTGTTTTAGCTTTCCTCTATGCATGTATGGCCTATATATATGCACAATAGCGTGTGTGTGTGTATATGAGAGAGAGAGAGAGAGAGAGAGAGAGAGAGAGAGAGAGAGAGAGAGAGAGAGAGAGAGAGAGAGAGATTTTTTTTTAAATCTGAAGACCACTTTAGTAACCCCCCCACACACACACACACACACAGCCTTCCGGAGCTGCGGACGGCAGACCCCAACCCCCCACCAAGGGGGTCCGTGGACCCGGAGTGCGGGCCACTTGGGGGTCCTCGAAGCCGCCGTGCATGCTACGTGGGCACGTATCAGACAGTGAGTAAACAACAGGCTAACGCTTAGCACCAAAAGCTATCTTCATTACGCTGGGGATGCGCACGTACGTGGCCACGCATGCCCGATGTTTACAGCAAAACACAAATAAACATGTTAAATTGTGACAAAGAGAAAAAAGGGGCTTCCTCACGGTGTGCATATGCTAATGATCAATGGCCATGTGCAAGTACAGAGCAATTGCTTAAGCCACTGAGGAGAACCAAGTGATGACTGCTGACTGACATTCTTTAATATATATATATATATATATATATAAAAGAGAGAGAGAGAGAGAGAGAGAGAGAGAGAGAGAGAGAGAGAGAGAGAGAGAGAGAGAGAGAGAGAGGGCAAGTCAGTTCCACCGAGGTGTTTCTTCCTCATCATAAACAGACAATGCACCACTTTCAAATTATCCCCCCCCCCCCCCGCCCCCCCATTCCCCCCGCTCCGGCACCAGGCCTCCCCTCTGGCAAAGTGTTCCGCTTGTTGTCTCTACTTTGTAGCTTTTTTAATTAAGGTGCTTTATTTTAGTCCACTTTAAAGCGCCTTGCTGTTGTTTACAATGTTGTCCTTCAGTGATTATATAATACACAGTAGCCTATAGCACACACGCACACGCGCACCCTGTGAAGTTTGGTTGTGGCTGTTTGTTGTTGTAATTCTTTTTTTCTAGCCCCGCTGGTACCCCCCCCCCCCTGCGCGACACTGACATAATTACGAAACCTGCTGACAAAGGGGGTGCCATTGTCCTGTTGAACATGGTTGCCTATAAAAAAAAAATACAATAAAAATCTCTGAGGGTGTACAAATGGAACCAAATGGACCCGTACGGGTCCATTTGGTTCCATTTGTACACCCTCATGTATTGTACAGAGCCGCACCGGTTTGATTGGCTTGCAGAACATTTCTACAGGAAACAAAAAATTATCCTACTTCAGACTTCCAAAAGCATATTGTACATGTTACAGACATGTCATTAAGATTGCACATGTTACAGACATGGCATTAGATGAAGATCGCCAATATTACAGACATGGCATTGGATGAAGATTGAAGCCCACATGGCATTGTAACTGGACGTGGAGAGATGAACGTGACTCTGTCGGCCGTCAACTTCCTTTCAATGGGAAGGGTGTGCGTCGGTGCATGTGTTCCCTGAGAGTGTGCATTCCGTCACAACTGCATGATGGGATGGAATCGGTGGGGTCCATTGATTTCCATTAGCTCATGGCTTGTCCCGTTCAGAAAGCCTAACTAGATGGATGTGTCGAGGAGGCCTGTTCAGACACAAGCCTAATTGGGGCCAGTGTTAATTAGCGGGGGCTAATTGGGAGGAACGGCAGGCTGGGGCGTCCGAGGGGGGGGGGTCTGCTTAAGAGACCTCCAGGTGCCAACGGAAACATCCCCCCATGCACTAGGACGAGCCTAAAGACTAGTGGTGCAATAGTTAAACTAATCAATTTGATTGTTAAAAAGAAAACAAATCGATATAGTTGCAGCCCCTATTGTCGACTGATCGATCACTTGATTTAAGCACTTAGCTGATCTACAAGTTCACGTGGTGCAACGTGCTGTGAGATCAGCTATTTTCTGCTTTTTTGTTTTGTCGTTGACATTTTCAACTAACATGCCCACAAGGACGCCAGTTTGGAGGTGGTTGATGGACAACATACTGTAAAACAGTGTTTGCTGCATACAATCATACAAAGAGCAGCCTTGTGTGGACGGCAAGGTTGAGAATGACCTGCAGTAATAGACTGATAGAATGAAATATATACTGTATCTTGACCTATAAGATTTGTAGAATTAAAGGGATTATATCGTTCCTGTCCGGCAGAAACCAGCTAACTCCATTTTGACGCTTTTGCATTTTTTTTCCATAAATCAATGCTATTGAACACCCTTTACTGTACGTCTGTGTGTTGGTAAAAAATAACATGGAACCAATGAAAAGCATTAAAAAGCGCTTCTGACAAAACCAGCTAACTCCATTGGATCCTCAAACCTTATGCTATGGTTTTGCTGACTCCAGGCTCCACCCCCTTTTGACCTCCAACCCCATTGTGAGCTTGGAGGTCCATTCAGCTGTTCTTATCAATGATGAACAAAACCTCCTAACTTCACTTTTTTTTTCATTTCCTGAAAAATGAGTTAGCTGGTGTCTGCCGGACAGCAGAGATATATAGAGTTTATAGCAGTTGTTTTCCTTTTTCACAATTTAGCAAGAAATCATTCATCAGCATCTAGAACAAAAACAACTCTACATCCTAGAGTTTTTTTTTATCGGATTAGTCATTTTTCAAGTCTAAAATGACTAATCCGCAAAAAAAAAAAGTCTTGCTCGACTAAAACCAAAACAAATCAATTGTTAGACAAGAAGACAGCAGCATCACACATTTGTAGACAGAGCTAGTTGACTAGAGAGGTGTGATTTTATTCAGCAATGTCGTTATACCTGCATTTCCAGCTGCAAGCCGGGGAAATGTGCAATGCAGCCACAGACGTCTTACTGTTGGCCACTGTGAACCCATCAGCACAATGTCAACCACAGTCCAAAAATAATGGTATTGCCAGCTAGGTCAACAAGATGCCTGAAATATACTATTCCAAACTGTGGTGACTGGAAGGTGTGTACTGCATTAGTAGAGCTTCCTGCTGGCAGGAGACCGCTGCTCTGCCGCTAGTGGTGTAAAGTAACTAAGTACATTGACTTAAGTACTGTACTTACAGTAAATCATTTTTTTAACGTATTTGTTCTTTACTTGAGTATTTCCAAATTCCAATACTTTTACTTATACTCCATTACATCTCAGACGCATGATATTGTACTTTTGCTCCACTACAATTAGTTGAAAACTTTAGTTACTAGTTACTTTGTAGATTTTGATTATTATTACAAAACATACGTTAAGCCCTTCAGCCCTATATACATTTAGGCCAATTGATAATAGCCGATCTACAAGCTCACAATGTGTCGCGATGCGACGCATTGTGAGCTTGTAGATCTGCTATTTTCAAAAGATATTTATACATTTGAAAACTTGAAATGGGACATTCTGCATAATGAGTACTTTTACTTTTGGTACTTTAAGTATATTTAGATGCCAATACTTTTGTACTTTTACTCAAGTAACAGAGTATTTCTATATTGCAGAATTGATACTTTTACTCAAGTAAAAAAAAATAGTGCTTTTTCTACCACTGTCTGCCGCTGAGTTTCCACTGGCAGGATCAGATTTATAGATGGACATAATCTTTGACGGACAGAGTGAGCGAGTGAGCGAGTGAGTGAGCGAGTGAGCGAGTGAGCGAGTGACTGACTGACTGACTGACTGAGTGGCTGGCTGGCTGTTTTTTTCAGACCAGGGACCCCTTTGATGAGAGCGAGAGATGAAGCAGGGACGACGACTATGTTGTATAAAACTGTGTTGCATACGACTCCCCCCCCCCCTTTTCTTGAGAAAGCTTCATTGCAAATTGCCTTTCAAAGCCAGCTCCCCATATTTATCCGCTTGTCTCAACAACGTCTGTTGACTGTTGAGAGATTTGAGACTAACTTGGAAGTGTTCCACAGTTTTTTGGCGTTTTGTCTTGTTTAAGTGAATATGGGTTGTCTCCAAGTAATGCTGCATTTTGGTTGGTTTCACAGATTTGTTTAGCAGCACTTTGCTAATGATTACGTTGGATTCACGTCAATGTGCATTTTCAGACATTCAATAAAATAATATAAAAAGTGAAACATCCTATCGCACAAAACTTTGGCGCCCCTCCCCCTCCGTTTAACTCTGAGAACCCCCCAATCCTCTAGAGCAGGGGTCTTCAACAGTGGGTCCGGGACCCCCGAGGGGGTCCTCAGAGTTACTACAGGGGGGGCGTCAAATCTTTGAGTGATAGGAACTTTGTTTTTTTTACATTAACCGCTTGATACAGTACCTAGCATCCCTATTCTGAGGGGAACATTAGCCGAAAATAGCAGATCTACAAGCTCACACTATTTTCGGCAAAGAGGTTTGGTGTAGAGGGGAAAAAATGCTGACCAAGTGTTGAGGGTTTGAGTGGTTAACTGTCTGAAAATACACGTTTACCTGAATCCAGCACAACGCTGCACAAGTCTAGGATCTATGAAAATCAATGCAAAGGTTTAATTTTATAAAAGATGTAGTGGGGGTCCCTGCTTCCTCTCTCGCTCAGCTAAGGGGTCCTTGGCCCGAATTTTTTTGAAGACCCCTGCTGTAGAGTCTAGGCTATGGGGTGTAGTCTCTCCTCATGTGGCCTAACAAGTAACTAGTAGGGCTGGTAAATTCATATTCGAATATTCCTCGAATATGGGGAAAAAATTATAAAAATGCATATTCGATGAAAAAATATTAACATAATTTTGTAATGTTTATTTGACAGGGACAATACAAAAAACAATGTATCAAGTTATAAAAACGAACAAAATATATTTTTCATTGGATCCGAGCACTTGATACACTGTTGTTTGTATTGTCCCTGTCAAATAAACATAACAAAAAGTGTAATAATAATAATATTAATGATAATAATATTCGAATATATTTTTTTAAGACCAATATTCAAATTTCATATCTGAGGAGTGTTAACAGCCCTAGTAACTAGCCATTTGCAGATCAATCGTCTCCCCCCGGATATGGGATATATAGAGTACGAGTCTATGGTGGGGCTGAGGCTGGTGAGCATGCAGGTTGGTTGTCTCCCTGTGGGCTGTTCCGTCAATGCCACTAATTAAATCTGCACTTAACTGAAAAAAAAGCCCTGTTTGAATGAACGCCGACTTCCACTTATGGCTCCAGCTCAGTTCCATTAACCCACGAAGACCGGGAACGCATCTGTGTGTCATTTTTAGATGTCTTTGGCTATTCAAAAAATTGCAGATATACAAGCTCATAACGCAGCACCGAGTGCCGCAACTATGAGCTTGTAGATCTGCTATTTTTGAAAAATCATGATATGTTTTTGCAAATCTTTGAACATAAATAATTTTGATAAAGCGAACATTTGTAACTCAAATCCTTGCTTCTGGGGATCTTCTAAATCCTAACAGCTTTTTGAAAAAACTTGTTTCTATTGTTTGTTTCTATGTTAGTGGTTCTCAAACCTTTTCATGTCAAGGACCACCCAAAAAGATATGTATTTGGCCGCGGACCCCCATCTCACAATATTTTGTTCCAGGGACCCCCAGAAGTTGTAACAGAGTTAAAAATGTTGGCGCACATTTGCGCACATTTTCACGATTTCTCAATATGAATCTGCTATTTTTGAATAGCCCAAATAAATCTAAAAAATGACACAGATGCGTTCCCGGTCTTAATGGGTTAACACAGGCCGCGTCTTGTTTATCCGCCTTTTCCCACTCAAAGTGGATTTATCATGCGTTTCACAAATAATGCATCCATGTAGGTTGGCTCACTCGGGCCTAATGCTGGCTGGTGAGGCACAGCAAATGTGCTGTAACATTTGCAATGTGACTTAGACTTGTTATACAGTGTACTTGTTGTATCCGCAGACTGGTAGCTGGTTCATGGAATACATAATAATAATGAATTGCATATTTATGGCGCTTTTCTAAGTACTCAAACTTACTCAAAGCACTTTTACAATAGTTCATTAACTCATACAGGGGGTCGACTCACTTTTTCCCACATTCACACACCAATGGTGGCAAGCTAGCGCTGACCGACTCATTGGAGGCAACGTAGGGTTCAGTGTCTTTCCCAAGGACACTTCGACATGTGGAGCCGGGATTCGAACAGCCGCCCCCCTGATCATTGGAAGACCTGCACTACCTCCTGAGCCACAGCCACACTTGGACGACTATATCACTTGGACATTGGAATACCAGTTTAAGTAGTAAGGTGGATAAAGACCAGATGGATAAAATGTAACAGTTCTTATTTATTGGCAATGGCATGGCATGGCATACAGGTTATGGATATGATGGATTGATGAAAACAATGATGATGTAAGAGTTGATGTGAACCGTGATCATTTTAAGTTGAATATGTAACAAAGAGGGGAAAAAACCCACAGGAAACTAAACTAAACAGGGATCAAACACAAATGACAGCATGACTCTCTCTGACTGCCGTGAAGTGGCTGCCTTTTAAAGGGTCCACTGCAATTAAGTGCAGGTGGTGCTAATCACAATCATTATCAGGTGTGCGGTGTGAACACTCAGGCTATTGCTCCTCCCACCTGGGACTGAGCAGGAGGGGATTTTCTACAGTACTTTTGTCAAATTGTTGCTCACATATAGATTAAAAATCACACCCTGTGTGAAGGTAGCGGCGCCTTTGATACATTTTGTCATCGATATGTGTTTATAGCCACGTGTCACGTGAAGCTTGACCAATCACTTTGTTGACGGGTCTGACCAATCAGAGCGTTGACGGGTCTGACCAATCAGAGCGTTGACGGGTCTGACCAATCAGAGCGTTGACGGGTCTGACCAATCAGAGCGTTGACGGTGAACACGGACAAAGTCAGGTATAGAGCAGGAAAAACGGTTGTTCTCAACCTTTTCCGGGAACAGGGCCCCCTTGAACATCTTCCAGGGGTCTCCAGTGTTAATATACTGTAGCATCACAACAATTTTAATAACTTTAACCTTTTATACTTTGCCTATTCAAAAATAGCAGCTATAGAAGCTCATAGCACGGCACTATGAGCTTGTAGATCTGCTATTTTTTTTAAATAGTGATAATTTTTGCAAACCTTTGAATATATATATATTTAAAGCGAACATTTGTAGCTCAAATATTTTCTTCTGGGGGTCCCTGGAACAAAATATTTAGAGATGGGGGTCGGTGGCCAAATACATATCATTTTGGGGGTCCTTGACATGAAAGAGTTTGAGAACCACTGGTCTAGGGGTTCAAGTGCACCACGGTGCATCACGTTATAACGACTCCCATCTGGCCGTGTTCAAGGGAGGGAAGCCGGGCCAGATGCAATGTCCTCTCGGTGGGGGCACCTTACTGGCACATGAGCCAGTAGGGTACAAACAACAGTAGTGGCAAAACAGAAATGTTGTGACTTAACTGGCATTAATGGACTAAATCGAGAGAAATAAAGGGGTAAAATAATTGTCTTACTCAAATCCAAAGAAATAAATAAACAAATCATAATGGACGTCTTGGCTGTTTCAGAGCTGGATACGGGCCAAATGAAATATTAATTTGCAGCCTGATACGAGCACTGAATAACAGGGTTAATAGGTTGCTTGATGGGTTCCTTTGGTGTTGCAATCCACACTAAACAGGCTCAGAGTATGCTCGCACAAACAAATCAAACCACGTTGCGACTGTTTGATCTCCCCCCTCTTTGAATCGCCACGTGATAAAAGCAATAACTGCAACACGTAACAAACAAAGAGACACGGCACCTCACCGCTCGGCGCTCGCACGCCGAGCTGGAGGCTTGATGCAACACAATGCCACAGCCCGGCAAAAAGATCTGAAAGTGGGAAAAAAAAAGAACAACGTCTGTTCTCCTCATTAGAGCTACTATTCATAATTCCTGGCACACAATAGCAGCAGCCTGTGGGAGAGGGATTTCAGTGGAAAAGGTCACTAATGCTATTTATTGGACTTTCTGCTGCGATTCAGGCAGGTGTGCACTGCTAATGTATAAAGAGGACATGGTGGTTGAGTCAATGCCAGGCTGCAAACAACACAGGAAGGGAAACGAAACGTATTGATTGTCGGAGAAAGGTGTAAAAAAAAAAAAACACCTCACACAGAGCCTGAATGCCAAAAGTGACATTTTGCCTTAATAAATTGCGTATGTTGCAATCAGCTTTTTTTTTCTTTTGCAGACTTCCTTTTGTTGTATTTTTTTTTATATATTATGTGACGTCCTCTCTCACACCACCTGCTGGTTGTGTGTTTGTGTTGTGTGTTCCCAAAACATATACCACTTGTGCAAGGACGTGCTGTGCTTGGCCAATACGCTTGTGTAAGGACGCGCTGTGATTGGCCAGTAGCCATGACTTTGAGTGGCAGTTGGAGCAAACGCTTTCGTCAAAACATGATTTACTATTCTGTCCCTATCGGTAGCCTACATAACTCGAACGGCACTGAGTCGGCCCAAGCGAACTTCGCAGCGTTTGGCACGGCAACTCGCTCGCTTTAGCTCGCTCGGTGGTGCCTCACGTGGCTCAAGTTCGCTTGAAACGGCGCGCCTCCGTCGCGGTCCAAAAAAAATAGCCCGCAGTTGATAAAGGCACTTCCGCGTTGGCCACAGAAGGGGCCGTGGTTATAGCACAAGTTGTTTAGGCTTTAGTAGAGTATGTCGCGTGTTGGTCTGATAGCACAGTTTCCCAAACAATGGGGTGTGACACTTGTTTGGGTCACCGAGCCCTTTTTATGAGTCGTGAGGAAATATCCCCTTTTTAAAGGTTCCTACAATAATAGATATTACTATTTTAAAAAATCCCAAATAAAAAGTACGATTTTTCAGAACTTTAAAAAGTTAAATGTTTGTAAACAAACGGGGAAAAAGAGGAGAAAAAAACGAAAAGAGATCAGACATACTAAAACCAAGGACATTGTTTTTGAAGCCTCATTCTTATTTTTATTGCAGTCAACTAAAATCTATAATTCTACTTTTCATTATTTACAGTAGTTAGTTGAAGGTATTGTAGGCAACATTAAGCCTAAATTAAAAAAATATATTTATATATATATATTTTGCATTTTTTCCCCTCTATCAGCCATTATATAATGATTCTGGGGTGTTTTCCTGCATTGAAACACAGTCCTCTTTCTGAAATCCGTATTTTCCCTATTGTTTATGTTTGTCCGGGACGTAAATTAACGCACACATGTGCGCATCCGTGCGCGTCCGTGTCCGTGTGACTCTATGGAAGTCTATGGAAGTCCTCCCTGCATCACCCCCTGGTGGCCGGGGAAACGAACTGCACATACATAACATAAACAGTAGGGACAATACGGTTTTCAGAAAGAGGACTGTGTTTCAATGCAGGAAAACACCCCAGCATCATTATATAGTGGCTGATAGAGGGGAAAAAATGCAAAATATATATATATATATATATAAATATTTTTTAAATATTTTTTTCTTAATGTTGCCTACAATACCTTTAACACTTGCCATCTAAGCCATCAACATGACCGATTTTGAGAATCTTTTTAGCCGCAGGCGCTAGCGCGGCTCTATATACAGCACTAGTCTTAGTCCGCCACCCGAGTGAAAAGTGTCGACACCTAAGTCTCATTGGCTGTCCTGGCTGTCCATCACACTTCCCCCGTTTTAAACCCCCCTTTTAAGCCAATGGGGAGACGAAAATGTAATGGACACGTTAGTCAACGAATTAGACGAGACGAAAATGTTAGGGCGGGACGAATGGAGAAGAGATCCAATCAGAATTACTCTTTTTGAGGGACTAGTTGGGAAGGGAACCAATCAGAACGATCCTCATTGTTATTTAGGTTGACCCACCCGGAAGCAGACCATAGGGCCAGCATGGACGAACACAAATCACACAATTCACTTCAATTCAATTCAATTCAAAGGGCTTTATTGGCATGAGAAAACATACGTTTACATTGCCAAAGCAAAAAGCACAATACAACAATACAACAAGAGAGCTTCAGGCCGGAGGGTTAGCCTACAGGGGTCGACATTATAAATGGCCCGGTGGCCCAGATGTACTTTTAAAACCGTCAGGGCCAGCAGAACGCACCACGCACTTGCCCGGTGGGGCCAGTGAAAATAATGCCTTGAAAATAAATACATATAATTAAAACATTAACATCTAATAATTTCCCTGTACTACTGTGTTCCCTTAACATTTATGTAAAATCGTCGCGGTAATTACCGTTAAAACATAGTTACATAATATATTTGGATCAAAGACAGAGCGGTCTGCTGTCTGTGGCTCTGCCCCGGACCTCAACGCACCTCCTCGCTGCAGGCAGTTGACTGCCGCTCGCTCCTGCTACTCGAGCAGGCCAGGCTCACAGCACAGAAGAGCCTTTCCCCGTCATCCTTGGACCTTTTCATTCATTCAGTTTTAAGTTTTTAAAACCAGAAACCACCAGTATTCGGTCAAACACCAGCTAAAAACAAATACAGAAAAAATAAGTTGCCAGAGTGAAAAGCAGTATGAGACGAAAAAGAGGGAGATAAAGTTTCAACCACAATGGCTAGACCGCTAGAATTGGCTTGCATAAGATAAGTTAAAAGCGAGCACGATAACTATTATGTGCGTCGCTCATGTTAAATGTAAACAGTGCATCAAACACGCACTGTGCAGTCCAGCTGTGTCTAACCTACATGGAGAGGGGGAGAGAGATCTCTAACTCCTTGGTTCTGAAACAGGATAATATGGATAATAATCCCACTGATTATTAATTGTAAGGAGGTGAGCCTTCCGACAGTAATGCCACCTAGCCTAAAAGCTAGCGTTAGCTTTTCAAAATCCATCGTCTCCTCCTGCGGCTTTATTATGACTTTGGTCATTCTTGTTTTTTTCTGAAACGTATTATAAATATGAATTATATACCATATATACCATCCCAGTCGTCATATTTTGGCTAAATTGACAGCTCTCCCCCTCTCTCCCCCAGGGTAGAGCACTTTCGTTTATCACCCGCAGAGCGGCCCGCAGCGCAGCAGAGAACTGCTGCACTGCGAGTCTATGTTGCCATGTCTGCTTATTATAAGCGACTTTGGGCTTGATTTCCACGTCTTTCTATTATTATTATTATTATTATAATTATATATATAATTACATCATAATGGTAATAATGTTCTACTCCACTACAGCTCAGAGGCAAATCTTGTACTTTTACTCCACTATAATTATTTGAAAACTTTAGTTACTAGTTACTTTGCATATATAAATATCTTTTCATATTGTTTAGATTAGCTTCATGCATACTTTTACTCCACTACAATTAGGCTATTTGAAAACTTTAGTTACTAGTTATATATATATAGTTAAGAATTCAATTTCATTTGACAATGCTTCATGTCTCATTGTTTTCTCAGGGCAAAACGCATGCAGTAACATTTTCATAGACCTGCCTGCTTATTTCTCTCTCAAGATTTGGCAACCCGTTTTAACTTTCACTTTCATTGCAAAGCAGCGGGAAAAGAATAGATCTACAAGCATACAGCGTGTCACGCAGCAACTGTTTTGTGCTTGTAGATCAGATATTTTGCGCAGGATTGGTCACATGTGGAAACATACCAACGTGTTCACGTGTTGCGCTGTTATCAGCGACGTGGAAAGTGATGATAGAAGGTTCAAGGAGACGCTTTACTTACGCTTAGACATAATAGGCAAATAATGTGAATAGTATTATTATGAACTAGAGAATGTGCTCCTCGGAGCACAAGTCTCCGCCAGCAGACATAATTGGGTCCACTTTCTGACATCTTCTTTAAGAATGCGGCACCAGCTTCATCAGCTTGAACGTCTTCTAGTCCTTTAGGTGATCTGTAGCATCTCTTCTTGGTGTAATCTGCTCGTTGATGTTGTCTTCCATCTATTGAATACTGTGACCAGTGCTTTCTTTTCCTTTCGATGTTCTTTACAGACTCTTGTACTTTTTCTTCCAGAGAATGTAGCAATCTCTGCTGGGTCATGTTGTCAGCATTTGTGGCTCGTCTTTGTTTTTTGTCATTTAGGGATTCAAGTGGTCTTTGTCTCTGTTTCTTAGCTTTGGCTTTCTGCTGTCGGCATTGCGCCTTTGCTTCTTCATGAGGTTTCAGACGATAATTTCCTGCTTCTTCAGTTTGCGTAATGAGAGTTAGTTGCAATTGTGTGATCTCAGTTTGTACTGGAAAGTACTGTTCCTGACTGGAATCTATTCCAAGATTGGAACTTTTTCTGCTAATATCTCCTGACTAAATGTTACCTTGGCTGATGGCACTGATGTCACTTCGAAACACGCACCGCAGTGTTTCGAAGTGACTCACCTATTTATAGGTATGTATTTCGTCATGCGTCTCGCTAGCCAATCAAAGCACATCTTTTCAACATATTGTCACGTGTCACGTGAAGCTTGACCAATGTTAGCTTGGCTAGGGGGGGAGGGACACATCGAAAATCCAACGAAAACATACTCTCCGCGCCAATAATACTAATATTGGTTTGTCAAGAGAGATATCCATGTGTTTTGGACAATGGAGATAGTCACGTAATTAGACAGTGGCTCCATGTTTCACTGAAGAGTTTAATGTGACGCTACAGATTGCGCTGTTTTATACGCTTTTTTTATAAAGATTTTACATAGGCCTACAGAATCTGCAGTTACCATTACATTTTATAATACTATTTTATATATATATATATATATATATATACTACATTACTATTTTATAATCTCTCTCTCTCTCTCTCTCTCTCTCTCTCTCTCTCTCTCTCTCTCTCTCTCTCTCTCTCTCTCTCTCTCTCTCTCATTCAGCACTGCACATTGTCTTGTTCAGTCTACTACAGTATGTGCTTGACTCTGCCTTCTACAAGGCAAGTTGCATCATGGATTATTTGTTAATTAAATTCCTCCGAGTTGGGTCTATTTTGTTGCTGTGTCTCCCTCGTGGTATATTGCCCCTGAGCGTGGTTGTTGTAACAAATACGGAGCTCGTACTTTTTGGTTTACAAATCTGTATTTGGCTGAATAAGCATTTGTATACATTTTCTTTATAGTGTTTGAGTTGGCAGAGTAATTTGGCTCAGTGTGTTTGTGGAACAACAGGCTTTGGGCGGGCTCGTTGCTATAGGTTGCATTGTTTAGCAGTGGTGTAAAGTAACTAAGTACATTTACTCAAGTACTGTACTTGAGTACAGTGTTAAGCTATGTTTTACTTTATTGGTTCAGTACTTTTACTTCTACTCCATTATCTCAGAGGCAAATATTGTACTTTTACTCCACAACAATTATTATAAAACTTGAATACTAGTTACTTTGTAGATTTTGATTATTATTACATAACATACATTAACCATTTCAGCCCTATACATTGTTTGGCCATTTGAAAATAGCCGATCTACAAGCTCACAATGCGCCGCGATGCGACGCATTGTGAGCTTGTAGACCTGCTATTTTCAAAAGATTTGTTTTTGTAATTTTACCCAAGTACATTTTGAATTCCGGACATTTACTTGTAATGGAGTATTTCTACATTGCAATATTGATACTTTTACTTTTTTAAATTTGAGTACGTTTTCCACCACTGTTGATTAGCCCACTGTTTCTCAGATATGTTTTAATTCCGAGGACCCGTGGTTGGACACGCATTAAGCCGCAGACCCTCAGTTGATATACCATTTTGTTCTTATCTCTGGGACCCCCGATATACACTGTAAAATCCTCAGTGCCAATTTAACACTAAAAGTGTACAACTGGAACCGTAAGTTCAATACAGGCCTAATTTTACTTACAAAGTATTTCCACATTATGGCACTTTTACGTCACCACTTCAATGCTAGCATCCCTATTCCGGGGCTAACGAACGCTCTGTGAACATAGCAAACCTCAAGCTTCTAGAATGGCAATTTTCGGCAAAGAGACTTATGTGTAAAGCTAAAACAGGAGGGGGCCTAGTGGTGAGCCCTTGGTGTTACTTCTTCCACCAGCTGCACCGACTGTGTGTGTGTGTGTGTGTGTGTGTGTGTGTGTGTGTGTGTGTGTGTGTGTGTGTGTGTGTGTGTGTGTGTGTGTGTGTGTGTGTGTGTGTGTGTGTGTGTGTGTGTGTGTTTATTCGGGGAGTGGGGTTGTCCCTCTTCACCAAATGACTCTGGTGTGTGATCTGGTGCAAGGTGATGTAATGGTAATGCAATCTGTTACGGTTAGCATAGCAACTCTGACTGCAGAGGTGGATGACAATGCTATGGCATTATGACGTTTAATGCTATGCCTTTATGGTATCATGGCAATGCATTGGCATGTGACAATGCTAGGGCATTAGGCAGTGATGGAAAAAGTACTCAAATGTTTTGCTTAAAGGCATTGTAGGGAACATTAAGCCTAAAATTAAAAAATATTTATATATATTTTTTTTGCATTTTTTCCCCTCTATCAGCCACTATATAATGATGCTGGGGTGTTTTCCTTCATTGAAACACAGTACTCTTTCTGAAAACCCTATTTTCCCTGCATTGTTATTGTTTGTGCAGTTCGTTTCCCGGCCACCAGGGGGTGATGCCTCCATAGACTTCCATAGACTTCCTTACGTACCGGACAAATATAACAACAACAACAACAATAGGGAAAATAGGGTTTTCAGAAAGAGGCCTGTGTTTCAATGAAGGAAAACACCCCAGCATCATTATATAGTGGCTGATAGAGGGGGAAAAATTTAGGCTTAATGTTCCCTACAATGCCTTTAAGTAAAATAATCAATACTGCAAAGTAGAAGTACTCTGTTAAAAGTAAAAGTCCGGAATGCAACAAGTACTTGAGTATAAGTACAAAAGTATTGGTATCAAAATGTACTTAAAGTACCAAAAGTAAAAGTACTAAAATGTTTGAAAATAGCAGATCTACAAGCTCACAACGCGTCGCATCGCGACGCGTTGTGAGCTTGTAGATCGGCTATTGTAGATCGGCTATTTTCAAATAGCCTAGCCCTCGGCATAAAACAAGGCTAACGTGGTTAATGTATGTTTTACAACATACATATGTTTTACAACTGCAAGTAACTGGTAACTAAAGTTTTTAAATAATTTTAGTGGAGTAAAAGTACAATATTTGCCTCTGAGATGTAGTGGAGTAGAAGTAAGTATGGACAATTGGAAATACTCCAGTAAAGTAAAACATACTTACGGTACAGTACTTGGGTACACGTACTTAGTTACTTTACACCACTGGCATTATGACATTATGGTAATGCTATATGGCACTATTGTATTTTGCAATTGTTTGGGGGGTAAAGTCTAAATTTCAATACAGCAATGCATTGATTTTTAAAAAATAATAGAAAAAATAATTGTATAATGTGTACACTTTTAAATGCTTCAGTATTTTCAAAAGCAAATTCTCCAGTACACATTTGACAGAGCAAACTTTCACTTTCAGTTGAGTAATATTTGACCAGTAGTATCTAATTTGACTGAAGTATCGGGGGTTGAGAAATATAACAGTTTGTCCAATACGGTATTATACACAAAACAAGCGGTGGCCTTCTCATTAGTACAGCTTGGAGACAGCCGGTGTTGTTTAGTTTGTTTGGTTCTGCATCCTATATATCATGCCTACTGTATATCATACATGCCATTTACTGTACATCCACTCACACACGGTGCTGGTAAACTGTCCGCCATACGATTATCCTCTTGTAGCCTATTATTTGTTAATTAAAATTCCCTCAGTTTGGGTCTGTGCAGTTGCTTCATCTCCCTTGTCATCAGCGCCTCCGAGTTGGTTCGTAACCGGCGTACAACTGGCTCACACTAGAGCCTGCATGCCAAAAGTGACACTTTGCCTTGATATACAGTGTGTTGCAATATGTTGCAATCAGCTCGTTTTTTTGGGGGGGGAAAGAACAGCAGTTTTAATTTTTTTATTGAGATAACAGTTTGGAATGCATGGCATGGCAATGGACTGTTGATGATGATCCATCTTATATCAAAAGGATCTGTGGCTGAGGGTGTCTGGTGGCTGAGTCAGTATACACAGCCCATATGGTCTTTGTCATTTTTCAGCCTTTTATGGGTTTGTTTCATTTGCTGTTTTTGATTTTTTTACTTAACTCAATTCATTCTGTACTTCGTCGCGCAAGACTGTCGGGCAAAAGTGGAGAAAATGGATGATCTACAAGCTCACGGAGCACGATTGCTTGTGGATCCGCTATTTTAGCTGTTTTATTGTCTCCGCCAGGCCGAAGGCATGGCGAGAGAGTATGTTTTACCCTCCGTCCGTCCGTCCGTCCGTCCGTGTGTCCGTCCGTCCGTCCGTCCGTGTGTCCGTCCGTCCGTCCGTCCGTCCTTTTCACATGGGCCTGTTATAGCGCCACCAGGAGGCCGATTTGTGCAAACACCAATGTTTTCACATTACCCCTACAGTTTTTAACCAAACGTCATGCAAATCGGTACACAGTATCTCTATAGTCATGTGATCAACCCTGATCTGTCCGATTTCCCATATTCCATCCTCATTGGTTAAGGTTGCCATCCAAAGTTTGCAGGATTGGTCCGTTTTGAACAAACTGCCTCAAACAATGCAAGCAGCTTGCGATTTCCGTGAAATTTCACAGGCACATTCCCACTAGGCCGAGGAAGAAATGCCACCCTTTTCACATTGGCCTGTTATAGCGCCACCAGCAGGTCTAATTTAGCAAAACACATTTTTGGAACAAAATGCCTCAAATCATGAATGCTGTGTCTGATTGCCGTGAAAGAACTAAGAATAAATGGCACCATTTTCACATTGGCCTATTACAGCGCCACCAGGAGGCCAGAATAACATACCTGACCTGGCGGAGACCTGTGCTCCGAGGAGCACTTTGTCTAGTTATTCCTTTTTTTGAAGTGAAAGTGGTTAAGTCTGTCAGATATTAACAAGGGCTTGTGACTAGATAATAGCTACATTGGATCAATTGGAACACAAGTATGTTTTTTTCTCCATTTCCCGAAAAGTAACGGTTTTGAACATAGGTTTCTAGTGAGGACACATGTTCAAATCCGACGCCCGCCTGTGTCTCCTCTCTCTGCTCTGAAACCTTGTTTTTACCATGCCCCCCCCCCCCCAAAAAAAACATTAAACAAGAAAAACGCGGTGCCAAAAGAAAACACAAATAAACTGAAATACGATGTAAAATGTAATACCATCAGTTTCTTTTTTTTTTTTCTTCCTATCACTGTAACAAAAGGACTGTGTGCTTCAACAGGTTGAATGTAGCTTGCACAACATTGCACAATGAAGTGCTGTGTGTACTCTCTGGAGCTAACCACCAAAGCCCTGATGACAGCACACTCACTACTACAGAGAGAGAGAGAGAGAGAGAGAGAGAGAGAGAGAGAGAGAGAGAGAGAGAGAGAGAGAGAGAGAGAGAGAGAGAGAGAGAGAGGGAGGGGAGAGAGAGAGAGAGAGGAGAGAGAGAGAGAGAGAGAGAGAGAGAGAGGGAGGGAGAGAGAGAGAGAGAGAAGAGAGAGAGAGAGAGAGAGAGAGAGAGAGAAGAGAGAGAGAGAGAGAGAGAGAGAGAGAGAGAGAGAGAGAGAGAGAGAGAGAGAGAGAGAGAGAGAGAGAGAGAGAGAGGTTATTTCATGCATATTTACTCCACCTCTGAAATAATTTATATAATTTCTCCAATACTTTTTCAATGAAATCAGATTTTTAGATGGTCATTGAGTGCATTGAGAACCCCCCAAAATAATCATATTTGGGTTGAGGCATACATTTAGTCTGACTCGTTTTAATATAGTAATAATAGTAATAATAAGGGTAATAATAATAATAATAAGGGTCATAATAATAATAATAATAATAATAATAATAATAATAATAATAATAATAATAATAATAATAATAATACAACTTTATTTATATAGCACCTCTCAAAACTGGGTTACAAAGTGCTTCACAAAGAAAACAAGAAAAGAATATAGCTGCAAGCAGCGATAATACGGGGCCAGTGAATAGAGAGAGAGAGAGAGACATGGAAACGGAATAGATTGAAGAGAGAGAGAGTGACATGGAAACAATAGATTCATGAGAGAGAGAGATGGAAACATAATGGTTTGACATAATGGTTTGGGGCGGCAGTGGCTCAGGGGTAGAGTGGCCGGGTAGAGTGAACTGGAAGACCGCAAGGTTCCAAGTTCGATCCCGGGCTGGGGCGCTCACCCTAGAGTTAGTGTCGAAGTGTCCTTGAGCAAGACGCTGAACCCCTAATTGCTCCCGATGAGCAGGTTGGTGCCTTGCATGGTTTCCTCCGCCATTGGTGTATGAATGTGTGTGTGAATGGGTTAATGGCACAATCAATGTAAAGCGCTTCAGATAGAATATAAATGCACCATTTACCATTTGATTGGACATCTCAACCTATTGCCATTAACAGGATTCGAACTCTCAACCTTCAGACTAATAGGCTGCAACACTACCTATAGTGCTATAGCTTTGTCCAGGCTGATATTGTCTGTTGAAGATCATAAACTCTTGCCTT
This sequence comes from Gymnoscopelus microlampas, assembly GCF_963454915.1. Lineage (NCBI taxonomy): Eukaryota > Metazoa > Chordata > Actinopteri > Myctophiformes > Myctophidae > Gymnoscopelus > Gymnoscopelus microlampas. The sequence continues at coordinate 2,942,879 of NC_139955.1, read as the reverse complement.
CTTTCATGAACCAAGCCCCTGTTTCACTAACACTAAGATCACTCGTTCACAAACCATTTACCAATGAAGAAATTGTACATCTCCTCAGAACCAAAACTAGTGAAAGTAGCCGATCTACAAGCTCACAAACCATGAAAGGTTGTGAGATTGTAGATCAGCTATTTTCAGAATGAAGTATGTCATACGTTGAAAAAACGTACTCTCAAATAAGCATTTCAGGTTATCTTTACCATTTGCACATGTATTCATTGATACAGTCATGTTGTTTGCAATTCAACTTAAATTAAGTCTGCATTAAGCGAGGCTTGAACTGGCAACCTTGAGATTGTGAGGCATTCATTTAAGGGAGACGCCATTGGCCCAACAGACAAATAACTGTGAAAAAGGAGATCACACAGATGATACAGTTTCACGCAAATAGCTGAAAAATCCTGGGTTTAAGTGTTTTTCAAACTGCTCAAAATTGCGGACAATCTAAGGGCGGAGCTTACTGGTCAAAGCGATAGATGTGTTCCTCATGAGTCAAGGCACAAGTGTAAGCAAGTTTCACGACTTTCGGCCAAACGAGGCATGACTTTTGCCTGTTTAAAGTTTGCATTTTCAAAAAATTGCTATAGCGCCCCCCTTTGGCCAATTGGAGTGAGATTGGTTTCAGTGATAGTTGGAATGACTCTCTACATTACTGCAACGTTTCAAAGAAATGTGAGTCTTGCATGTACTGTATGTGTTAGGGGCAGATGAATAATTTTCATAAAACTGCAATAGTTAAAATCTATTTCCTCCTGGGATTTTTGAGTAATCTGCACAAAACATTTTACACATGAACTTAGGACCTTTGCTGACAAAACAAAAGCGCCGGATTTTCCATAAGTGGAAAAAATGCAGAAGTTATGAGCCAATGGCTGTTTTTCATATAATTAAAAATGGTGGGCGATCTAAAGGTCAGAGGTCAAAAGTCAAACCACGAAAGTTGTCGGGCATGAAGAGACGCATGTGTGTATCGAAGTTTCATGGTTGTAGGTCAAACAGGGCATGAGTTGTACCTGTTCAAAGTTGGCACTTTCAATTGAGTGCTATAGCGCCACCCTTTGACGAATGAGTGTGAGAATTATTTCTTGGTAGTTTTTCATGAGCATCTACCATATGGCCGAGTTTCGTAAAAAGCGTATGCACGGTTAAGCCAGAACTGGCAAAAACAAGTATTTTTCAAACTGCTCAAAATTGCGGAAAATCTAAGGGCGGAGCTTAATGGTCAAATCGATACGTGTGTTCCTCATGAGTCAAGGCACATGTGTAAGCAAGTTTCACGACTTTCGGCCAAACGAGGCATGACTTTTGCCTGTTTAAAGTTTGCATTTTCAAAAAATTGCTATAGCGCCCCCCTTTGGCCAATTGGAGTGAGATTGGTTTCAGTGATATTTGGAATGACTCTCTACATTACTGCAACGTTTCAAAGAAATGTGAGTCTTGCATGTATGTGTTAGGGGCAGATGAATCATTTTCATAAAACTGCAATAGTTAAAATCTATTTCCTCCTGGGATTTTTGAGTAATCTGCACAAAACATTTTACACATGAACTTAGGACCTTTGCTGACAAAACAAAAGCGGCGGATTTTCCATAAGTGGAAAAAATGCAGAAGTTATGAGCCAATGGGTGTTTTTCATATAATTCAAAATGGTGGGCGATCTAAAGGTCAGAGGTCAAAAGTCAAACCACGAAAGTTGTTGGGCATGAAGAGACGCACGTGTGTATCGAAGTTTCATGGTTGTAGGTCAAACAGGGCATGAGTTGTACCTGTTCAAAGTTGGCACTTTCAATTGAGTGCTATAGCGCCACCCTTTGACGAATGAGTGTGAGAATTATTTCTTGGTAGTTTTTCATGAGCATCTACCATATGGCCGAGTTTCGTAAAAAGCGTATGCACGGTTAAGCCAGAACTGGCAAAAACAAGTATTTTTCAAACTGCTCAAAATTGCGGAAAATCTAAGGGCGGAGCTTAATGGTCAAATCGATACGTGTGTTCCTCATGAGTCAAGGCACATGTGTAAGCAAGTTTCACGACTTTCGGCCAAACGAGGCATGACTTTTGCCTGTTTAAAGTTTGCATTTTCAAAAAATTGCTATAGCGCCCCCCTTTGGCCAATTGGAGTGAGATTGGTTTCAGTGATATTTGGAATGACTCTCTACATTACTGCAACGTTTCAAAGAAATGTGAGTCTTGCATGTATGTGTTAGGGGCAGATGAATCATTTTCATAAAACTGCAATAGTTAAAATCTATTTCCTCCTGGGATTTTTGAGTAATCTGCACAAAACATTTTACACATGAACTTAGGACCTTTGCTGACAAAACAAAAGCGGCGGATTTTCCATAAGTGAAAAAATGCAGAAGTTATGAGCCAATGGCTGTTTTTCATATAATTCAAAATGGTGGGCGATCTAAAGGTCAGAGGTCAAAAGTCAAACCACGAAAGTTGTCGGGCATGAAGAGACGCATGTGTGTATCGAAGTTTCATGGTTGTAGGTCAAACAGGGCATGAGTTGTACCTGTTCAAAGTTGGCACTTTCAAATGAGTGCTATAGCGCCACCCTTTGACGAATGAGTGTGAGAATTATTTCTTGGTAGTTTTTCGTGAGCATCTACCATACGGCCGAGTTTCGTAAAAAGCGTATGCACGGTTAAGCCAGAACTGGCAAAAACAAGTATTTTTCAACTGCTCAAAATTGCGGAAAATCTAAGGGCGGAGCTTAATGGTCAAATCGATACGTGTGTTCCTCATGAGTCAAGGCACATGTGTAAGCAAGTTTCACGACTTTCGGCCAAACGGGGCATGACTTATGCCTGTTTAAAGTCTGCCTTTTCAAAAAATTGCTATAGCGCCCCCTTTTGGCCAATTGGAGTAAGATTGGTTTCAGTGATATTTGGAATGACCCTGTACATTTCTGCAAAGTTTCAAAAAATGCGAGTCTGCATGTATGTTTTAGGCACAGATGAATAATTTTCATAAAACTGTAATAGTTAAAATCTATCTCCTCCTGGGATTTTTGAGCAATCTGCACGAAACGTTTAACACTTGAACTTTGGACCTCTGCCTACAAAAATTTCCAACGGATTTTCCATAAGTGAAAAAATGCAGAAGTTAGGAGCCAATGACTGTTTTTCATATAATTCAAAATGGTGGGAGATCTAAAGGTCAGAGGTCAAAAGTCAGAGGGTTAAAGTTGTTCAGCATGAGGAGACGCATATGTGTATCCAAGTTTCATGGCTCTAGGTCAAACAGGGCATGAGTTGTACCTGTTCAAAGTTGCCATTTTCAATTGAGTGCTATAGCGCCACCTTTGGACGAAAGATTGTGAGAATTATTTCTTGATCGTTTTTCATGACCATCTACCATATGGCCGAGTTTCGTAAAAAGCGACTGCACGGTTCAGCCAGAACTGCGAAAAGTGGCAGAAGAAGAAGAAGTGACAGAATATAGCTGCAAGCAGCAATGAGCGGTTTCGAGAATAATGGCAGACTGGCAGACTGTGACAGAGTGGCAGACTGGCAGACTGGCAGACTTTGACAGAGTGGCAGACTGGCAGACTGTGACAGAGTGGCAGACTGGCAGACTGGCAGACTGTGACAGACTGTGGCAGACTGGCAGACTGGCAGACAGACAGACTGTGGCAGACTGGCAGACTGGCAGACAGACAGACAGTGACAGAGTGGCAGACTGGCAGACTGTGACAGACTGGCAGACTGGCAGACTGTGACAGAGTGGCAGACAGACAAACAGACAGACTGTGACAGAGTGGCAGAGTGGCAGACTGGCAGACAGACAGACAGTGACAGAGTGGCAGACTGGCAGACAGACAGACTGTGGCAGACTGGCAGACAGACAGACAGTGACAGAGTGGCAGACTGGCAGACAGACAGACAGTGACAGAGTGGCAGACTGGCAGACAGACAGACAGTGACAGAGTGGCAGACTGGCAGACAGACAGACTGTGACAGAGTGACAGAGTGGCAGACTGGCAGACTGGCAGACAGACAGACAGACAGACAGTGACAGAGTGGCAGACTGGCAGACAGACAGACAGTGACAGAGTGGCAGACTGGCAGACAGACAGACAGTGACAGAGAGAGAGAGAGAGAGAGAGAGAGGGAGAGGGAGAGGGAGAGGAGAGAGAGAGAGAAGGTGAGAGAGAGAGAGAGAGAGAGAGAGAGAGAGAGAGAGAGAGAGAGAGAGAGAGAGAGAGAGAGAGAGAGAGAGAGAAAAGAAAGAGAGAGAGAGAGAGAGAGGGAGAGAGAGAGAGAGAGGCAGTGAGAAAGAGAGGCAGTAAGAGAGAGAGCGAGAGAGAAGAAGTGAACATGCATTAATTAACAAAGTCATGATTTTTGTTCAGTAAATTATATTTGGACCGGTTAAATTGAGGTTTGAACCAGGGACCTATAGACTTGTGGGTAGACAGTGTAAAGGATAAGGATAATTCCAAGTCCGTTCATGAAAGTCCTTGCGGTCTTGTTTCCAATGAGGGCCTGTGAGCAATTAGGGGTTAAGAGTCTTGCTCAGGGACAAATTTCATTTCATCGACACATTTGCTGGCCTGGCCTGGAATCGTACCTGGGGCAACCAGGGCCTCTGGCTCCCTAGGTGGGCTCACTAACCACTCAGCTATGGCCACAGTACAGACTGAGCCATTGGATAGACAGAATTGGATTTCATATGTGGTAAGTTATCATACAGCATGGGTTGCTTATTATATACATACAAGCTCATAACGCGTCACATTGTAGATCGGCTGTATGTGGTTACTGTAGGTGTTGTATTAATAATTACATCTGCAAAGTAACAAGTAACTAAAGCTGTCATCTGCTGTAATTGCAGTAGAGTAGAGTAGTAAAGTAAAAGTACCTAAAAATTGTACTGTGCATGTGGCAGGTGTGATTGGTGATGAGTGAGAGGGGTGGATCCAATCCATGGGAATAGGGGGAATTCCAAATGATGATCACCTCAACGCATTGTTGGGGACAGGGATCGAACCAGCGACCTATGGATTCACAGGCTGCCTCTCTTCTCATTGAGCTAGAGATATGGCCTCCCTGATGGTGTCTGTTGACACTCTCACACTCTACTGGTGGAGCTATTGAATCGACAGCATCAGATAGTGAGAAAGGAGAATCCAACAACACAAAACAAAAGGGCAAATGAATTACGTCATACATTGAAAATAACTACTTTCAAGTATGCATTTCTCGTTATCTTTAACAATTGCACATGCATTGATACAGTCATGTTGTGTGCAATGCAATTGAGTTGAGGTCTGCATGAGGTGAGATTTGAACCAGCGACCCTGTGGTATCAAGGCAGATGATTAAGCCATTGGGCCAACAGACCCGAACTGATGAAAAAGGAGTTCACACACATGACACACTTTCACGCAAATTGCTCAGAAATGCTGGATTTAAATGTTTTTCAAACTGCTCAAAATTGCAGACAATCTAAGGGCGGAGCTTACTGGTCAAAGTGATAGATATGTTCCTCATTGATACAGTCATGTTGTGTGCAATGCAATTATAATGAAGTCTACCTGAGGTGGGATTCGAACCAGCAACCCTGTGGTTTCAAGGCAGATGATTAAGCTATCAAGCTATTGAACCTACACACCTGAACTAGTGAAAAGGGAGTTCAAACACATGACACACTTTCACGCAAATTGCTCAGAAATCCTGGATTTAAATGTTTTTCAAACTGCTCAAAATTGCAGACAATCTAAGGGCAGAGCTTACTGGTCAAAGTGATACATGTGTTCCTCATGAGTCAAGGCACATGTGTAAGCAGGTTTAACGGCTGTCGGCCAAACGAGGCATGACTTTTGCCTGTTTAAAGTTTGCATTTTCAAAAAATTGCTATAGCGCCCCCCTTTGACCAATTGGAGTAAGATTGGTTTCAGTGATACTTGGAATGACCTTCTACAATATTGCAAAGTGTCAAACAAATGCAAGTCTGCATGTATGTTTTAGGGGCAGATGAATAATTGTCATAAAACTGCAATTTTCATTGGCTTATAAAAAGCTTAACGTTTTCACTTATGGAAAATCTGCTTGCTCACGTCTGTCGGCATTGGTCATTCATTGATACAGTCATGTTGTGTGCAATGCAATTGAGTTGAGGTCTGCATGAGGTGAGATTTGAACCGGCGACCCTCTGGTATCAAGGCAGATGATTAAGCCATTGGGCCAACAGACCCGAACTGATGAAAAGGGAGTTCACACACATGACACACTTTCACGCAAATTGCTCAGAAATAGTGGATTTAAATGTTTTTCAAACTGCTCAAAATTGCAGACAATCTAAGGGCGGAGTTTACTGGTTAACAATTGCACTTGTATTCATTGATACAGTCATGTTGTGTGCAATGCAATTATAATGAATTCTACATGACGTGGGATTCGAACCAGGAACCCTGTGGTTTCAAGGCAGATGATTAAGCCATTGGGCCAACAGACCTGTACTAGTGAAAAGGGAGTTTACACACATGACACACTTTCACGCAAATTGCTCAGAAATCCTTGGTTTAAATGTTTTTCAAACTGCTCAATATATTTCGGAATGGAAACTAGTGGAAAATAGTCGATCTACAAGCTCACAACGCGTTGCTATCTAAAAAGGTGTGAGATTGTAGATCGGCTATTTTCACAAGAAAGTATGTCATACATAAAAAAAAACTACTCTCAAAAGCATTTCGTGTTATTGTCTAAACATTGCACATGTCTGAATTAACAGGGTCATGTTTTGTACAATGCAATTTAAATGTGAACTGTAATAAGTGGGATTCGAACCAGTGACCTTTGGCACATGAGACTCACACTCTACTGGTGGAGCTATCCAATACACAGCCTTAGACAGTGAAAAGGGAGAATCCAACAAAACAAAACAAAAGCGCGAATGAAGTACGTCATACATTGAAAAGAACTACTTTCAAGTATTCATTTCTCATCATCTTTAACAATTGCACATGTATTCATTGATATAGTCATGTTGTGTGCAATGCAATTATAATTAAGTCTACCTGAGGTGGGATTCGAACCGGCTACCCTATGGTTTCAAGGCAGATGATTAAGCGATCAAGCTATTGAACCAACACACCTGAACCTGTGAAAAAGGGCCTCAAACATGTATTTGACACAGTTTCATGCAAATTGCTCAGAAATCCTGGATTTAAATGTTTTTCAAACTGCTCAAAATTGCAGACAATCTAAGGGCAGAGCTTACTGGTCAAAATGATACATGTGTTCCTCATGAGTCAAGGCACATGTGTAAGCAGGTTTAACGGCTGTCGGCCAAACGAGGCATGACTTTTGCCTGTTTAAAGTTTGCATTTTCAAAAAATTGCTATAGCGCCCCCCTTTGACCAATTGGAGTAAGATTGGTTTCAGTGATACTTGGAAGGACCCTCTACAATATTGCAAATTGTCAAACAAATGTGAGTCTGCATGTATGTGTTAGGGGCAGATGAATAATTTAAAAAAAGCTGCAATTTTCATTGGCTTATAAAAGCTTAACGTTTTCACTTATGGAAAATCCGCTAAGTTACGTCTGTCGGCATTGGTCCAAAGTTCATGTGTATACAGTTTCGTACAGATTGCTCATAAATCCCAGGAGGAGTAGGCTTTTTACTGCTTTTTACTGCTTTTCATAGAATTCGAAATGGTGGGAGATCTAAAGGTCAGAGGTCAAAAGTCAAACAGTGAAAGTTGTTAGGCATGAGGAGACGCATGTGTGTATCGAAGTTTCATGGCTGTAGGTCGAACAGGGCATGAGCTGTACCTGTTCAAAGTTGGCATGTTCAATTGAGTGCTACAGCGCCACCCTTTGGCCAATGGTTGTGAGTTTCGGGTTTTCGCCGTTTGGCATAGCCCTCTACCATATTGCCGAATTTCATAAGAAGTGACCAGGCGGTTAGGCCAGAACTGGCAAAAACGGCGGAAGAATAATAATAAATATAGCTGCAAGCAGCGATAATATGGGGCCAGGAGAGAGAAATGATAATTCCTTTAACAGGTCAGTTCATGAAAGTCCTTGCGGTCTTGTTTCCAATGAGTGCCTGTGAGCAATTAGGGGTTAAGAGTCTTGCTCAGGGACAAATTTCATTTCATCGACACATTTGCTGACCTGGCCTGGAATCGTACCTGGGGCAACCAGAGTCTCTGGCTCCCTAGGCGGGCTCACTAACCACTCAGCTATGGCCACCCCTCAGAGAGAGAGAGAGAGAGAGAGAGAGAGAGAGAGAGAGAGAGAGAGAGAGAGAGAGAGAGAGAGAGAGAGAGAGAGAGAGAGAGAGAGAGAGAGAGAGAGAGAGAGAGAGAGGGAGGGAGGGAGGGAGGGAGGGAGGGAGGGAGGGAGGGAGAGAGAGAGAGAGAGAGAGAGAGAGAGAGAGAGAGAGAGAGAGAAGAGACAGAGAGAGAGACAAATGGAATAGATTGAAGAGACAGAGAGAGAGACATGGAAACGGAATAGATTGAAGAGAAAGACATGGAAATGGAATAGATTGAAGAGAGAGAGCGCCATGGAAACGGAATAGATTGAGTCATGTTTTTTGCATTTCAACTTAAATGAGTCTGCATCAAGTGAGGCTTGAACCGGCAACCTTACGGTCATGAAGCACTCTTAGGTAGCTGCAACACTACCTATAGTGCTATATCTTTGTCCAGGCTGATATTGTCTGTTGAGGATCACAAACTCTTGCCTTCTGTCATGACCCAAGCCCCTGTTTCACTAACACTAAGATCACTCGTTCACAAACCATTTACCAATGAAGAAATTGTACATCTCCTCAGAACCAAAATTAGTGAAAGTAGCCGATCTACAAGCTCACAAACCATTAAAAGTTGTCAGATTGTACATTGGCTATTTTCACAATGAAGTATGTTATACATTGAAAAAACATACTCTCATTGCTATCTGAAAAGTTGTGAGATTGTAGATCAGCTGTATGTAAAAAACACTCAATTAAGTATTTCATGTTATCTTTAACAATTGCAGATGTATTCATTGATAGTCATGTTGTGTGAAATGCAACTCAGATGAAGTCTGCACCAAGTGAGGCTTGAACTGGTGACCTTCAGGTTGTGGGGCACACATTTAAGCGAGAAGCCACCAACAGACAAGAACCTGTGAAAGGAGATCACAATGATGATACAGTTTCACGCAAATAGCTGAAAAATCCTGGGTTTAAGTGTTTTTCAAACTGCTCAAGATTGCGGACAATCTAAGGGCGGTGCTTACTGGTCAACGTGATAGATGTGTTCCTCATTAGTCAAGGCACATGTGTAAGCAGGTCTAATGGCTGTCGGCCAAACGAGGCATGACTTTTGCCTGTTTAAAGTTTCAATTTTCAAAAAATTGCTATAGCGCCCCCGTTTGACCAATTGGAGTAAGATTGGTTTCAGTGATATTTGGAATGGCCCTTTACATTTCTGCAAAGTTTCAAAGAATGGTAAGTCTGCATGTATGTGTTAGGGGCAGATGAATAATTGTCATAAAACTGCAATATTCATTGGCTCATTAAAGCTTCATTTTTTCACTTATGGAAGATATTTTGCAAACGTTTTTTGGTATAGGTCCAAAGTTCATGTGTAAAAAGTTTCGTGCAGATTACTCAAAAATCCCAGGAGGAGATAGGTTTTAACTGTTTTTCATATAATTCCAAATGGTGGGATATCTAAAGGTCAGAGGTCAAAAGTCAGAGTGTGAAAGTTGTTCAGCATGAGGAGACGCATGTGTGCATCGAAGTTTCATGGCTGTAGGTCAAACACGGCATGAGTTGTACCTGTTCAAAGTTGGCATTTTTCAATTGAGTGCTATAGCGCCACCTTTTGACGAAAGATTGTGAGAATTATTTCTTGATCGTTTTTCATGACCATCTATCATATGGCCGAGTTTCATAAAAAGCGACTGCACGGTTCAGCCAGAACTGCCAAAAGTGGCAGAAGAAGAAACGGAATAATGCGAATAACAATATGGGTCCATGCTGGAAGCCTGGCCCCATAAATATAGCTGCAAGCAGCAATGAGCGGTTTCGAGAATAATGGCAGACTGGCAGACTGTGACAGAGTGGCAGACTGGCAGACTGGCAGACTTTGACAGAGTGGCAGACTGGCAGACTGTGACAGAGTGGCAGACTGGCAGACTGGCAGACTGTGACAGACTGTGGCAGACTGGCAGACTGGCAGACAGACAGACTGTGGCAGACTGGCAGACTGGCAGACAGACAGACAGTGACAGAGTGGCAGACTGGCAGACTGTGACAGACTGGAAGACTGGCAGACTGTGACAGAGTGGCAGACAGACAAACAGACAGACTGTGACAGAGTGGCAGAGTGGCAGACTGGCAGACAGACAGACAGTGACAGAGTGGCAGACTGGCAGACAGACAGACTGTGGCAGACTGGCAGACTGGCAGACAGACAGACAGTGACAGAGTGGCAGACTGGCAGACAGACAGACAGTGACAGAGTGGCAGACTGGCAGACAGACAGACAGTGACAGAGTGGCAGACTGGCAGACAGACAGACTGTGACAGAGTGACAGAGTGGCAGACTGGCAGACTGGCAGACAGACAGACAGACAGACAGTGACAGAGTGGCAGACTGGCAGACAGACAGACAGTGACAGAGTGGCAGACTGGCAGACAGACAGACAGTGACAGAGAGAGAGAGAGAGAGGGAGAGGGAGAGGGAGAGGGAGAGAGAGAGAGAAGGGGAGAGAGAGAGAGAGAGAGAGAGAGAGAGAGAGAGAGAGAGAGAGAGAGAGAGAGAGAGAGAGAGAAAAGAAAGAGAGAGAGAGAGAGAGAGAGGGAGAGAGAGAGGCAGTGAGAAAGAGAGGCAGTAAGAGAGAGAGCGAGAGAGAAGAAGTGAACATGCATTAATTAACAAAGTCATGATTTTTGTTCAGTAAATTATATTTGGACCGGTTAAATTGAGGTTTGAACCAGGGACCTATAGACTTGTGGGTAGACAGTGTAAAGGATAAGGATAATTCCAGGTCCGTTCATGAAAGTCCTTGCGGTCTTGTTTCCAATGAGGGCCTGTGAGCAATTAGGGGTTAAGAGTCTTGCTCAGGGACAAATTTCATTTCATCGACACATTTGCTGGCCTGGCCTGGAATCGTACCTGGGGCAACCAGGGCCTCTGGCTCCCTAGGTGGGCTCACTAACCACTCAGCTATGGCCACAGTACAGACTGAGCCATTGGATAGACAGAATTGGATTTCATATGTGGTAAGTTATCATACAGCATGGGTTGCTTATTATATACATACAAGCTCATAACGCGTCACATTGTAGATCGGCTGTATGTGGTTACTGTAGGTGTTGTATTAATAATTACATCTGCAAAGTAACAAGTAACTAAAGCTGTCATCTGCTGTAATTGCAGTAGAGTAGAGTAGTAAAGTAAAAGTACCTAAAAATTGTACTGTGCATGTGGCAGGTGTGATTGGTGATGAGTGAGAGGGGTGGATCCAATCCATGGGAATAGGGGGAATTCCAAATGATGATCACCTCAACGCATTGTTGGGGACAGGGATCGAACCAGCGACCTATGGATTCACAGGCTGCCTCTCTTCTCATTGAGCTAGAGATATGGCCTCCCTGATGGTGTCTGTTGACACTCTCACACTCTACTGGTGGAGCTATTGAATCGACAGCATCAGATAGTGAGAAAGGAGAATCCAACAACACAAAACAAAAGGGCAAATGAATTACGTCATACATTGAAAATAACTACTTTCAAGTATGCATTTCTCGTTATCTTTAACAATTGCACATGCATTGATACAGTCATGTTGTGTGCAATGCAATTGAGTTGAGGTCTGCATGAGGTGAGATTTGAACCAGCGACCCTGTGGTATCAAGGCAGATGATTAAGCCATTAGGCCAACAGACCCGAACTGATGAAAAAGGAGTTCACACACATGACACACTTTCACGCAAATTGCTCAGAAATGCTGGATTTAAATGTTTTTCAAACTGCTCAAAATTGCAGACAATCTAAGGGCGGAGCTTACTGGTCAAAGTGATAGATATATTCCTCATTGATACAGTCATGTTGTGTGCAATGCAATTATAATGAAGTCTACCTGAGGTGGGATTCGAACCAGCAACCCTGTGGTTTCAAGGCAGATGATTAAGCTATCAAGCTATTGAACCTACACACCTGAACTAGTGAAAAGGGAGTTCAAACACATGACACACTTTCACGCAAATTGCTCAGAAATCCTGGATTTAAATGTTTTTCAAACTGCTCAAAATTGCAGACAATCTAAGGGCAGAGCTTACTGGTCAAAGTGATACATGTGTTCCTCATGAGTCAAGGCACATGTGTAAGCAGGTTTAACGGCTGTCGGCCAAACGAGGCATGACTTTTGCCTGTTTAAAGTTTGCATTTTCAAAAAATTGCTATAGCGCCCCCCTTTGACCAATTGGAGTAAGATTGGTTTCAGTGATACTTGGAATGACCTTCTACAATATTGCAAAGTGTCAAACAAATGCGAGTCTGCATGTATGTTTTAGGGGCAGATGAATAATTGTCATAAAACTGCAATTTTCATTGGCTTATAAAAAGCTTAACGTTTTCACTTATGGAAAATCTGCTTGCTCACGTCTGTCGGCATTGGTCATTCATTGATACAGTCATGTTGTGTGCAATGCAATTGAGTTGAGGTCTGCATGAGGTGAGATTTGAACCGGCGACCCTCTGGTATCAAGGCAGATGATTAAGCCATTGGGCCAACAGACCCGAACTGATGAAAAGGGAGTTCACACACATGACACACTTTCACGCAAATTGCTCAGAAATAGTGGATTTAAATGTTTTTCAAACTGCTCAAAATTGCAGACAATCTAAGGGCAGAGTTTACTGGTTAACAATTGCACATGTATTCATTGATACAGTCATGTTGTGTGCAATGCAATTATAATGAATTCTACATGACGTGGGATTCGAACCAGGAACCCTGTGGTTTCAAGGCAGATGATTAAGCCATTGGGCCAACAGACCTGTACTAGTGAAAAGGGAGTTTACACACATGACACACTTTCACGCAAATTGCTCAGAAATCCTTGGTTTAAATGTTTTTCAAACTGCTCAATATATTTCGGAATGGAAACTAGTGGAAAATAGTCGATCTACAAGCTCACAACGCGTTGCTATCTAAAAAGGTGTGAGATTGTAGATCGTCTATTTTCACAAGAAAGTATGTCATACATAAAAAACAACTACTCTCAAAAGCATTTCGTGTTATTGTCTAAACATTGCACATGTCTGAATTAACAGGGTCATGTTTTGTACAATGCAATTTAAATGTGAACTGTAATAAGTGGGATTCGAACCAGGGACCTTTGGCACATGAGACTCACACATACTGGTGGAGCTATCCAATACACAGCCTTAGACAGTGAAAAGGGAGAATCCAACAAAACAAAACAAAAGCGCGAATGAAGTACGTCATACATTGAAAATAACTACTTTCAAGTATTCATTTCTCGTCATCTTTAACAATTGCACATGTATTCATTGATATAGTCATGTTGTGTGCAATGCAATTATAATTAAGACTACCTGAGGTGGGATTCGAACCGGCTACCCTATGGTTTCAAGGCAGATGATTAAGCGATCAAGCTATTGAACCAACACACCTGAACCTGTGAAAAAGGGCCTCAAACATGTATTTGACACAGTTTCATGCAAATTGCTCAGAAATCCTGGATTTAAATGTTTTTCAAACTGCTCAAAATTGCAGACAATCTAAGGGCAGAGCTTAGTGGTCAAAGTGATACATGTGTTCCTCATGAGTCAAGGCACATGTGTAAGCAGGTTTAACGGCTGTCGGCCAAACGAGGCATGACTTTTGCCTGTTTAAAGTTTGCATTTTCAAAAAATTGCTATAGCGCCCCCCTTTGACCAATTGGAGTAAGATTGGTTTCAGTGATACTTGGAAGGACCCTCTACAATATTGCAAAGTGTCAAACAAATGTGAGTCTGCATGTATGTGTTAGGGGCAGATGAATAATTTTAAAAAAGCTGCAATTTTCATTGGCTTATAAAAGCTTAACGTTTTCACTTATGGAAAATCCGCTAAGTTACGTTTGTCGGCATTGGTCCAAAGTTCATGTGTATACAGTTTCGTACAGATTGCTCATAAATCCCAGGAGAAGTGATTTTTTTACTGCTTTTTACTGCTTTTCATAGAATTCGAAATGGTGGGAGATCTAAAGGTCAGAGGTCAAAAGTCAGAGTGTGAAAGTTGTTAGGCATGAGGAGACGCATGTGTGCATCGAAGTTTCATGGCTGTAGGTCGAACAGGGCATGAGCTGTACCTGTTCAAAGTTGGCATATTTCAATTGAGTGCTACAGCGCCACCCTTTGGCCAATGTTTGTGAGTTTCGGGTTTTCGCCGTTTGGCATAGCCCTCTACCATATTGCCGAATTTCATAAGAAGTGACCACGCGGTTAGGCCAGAACTGGCAAAACCGGCGGAAGAATAATAATAATGAAAGTGTAGAGATGTAATAGGGTTCGAAGCCTTACAGGCTCTCGAAACCTAATAATGAAAGCCAAGGAATGTAATAGGGTTCGAAGCCTTACAAGCTCTCGAAACCTAAATACTGCCAATAACAAAACAGGTCCAGAGCTGAGCTCTGGCCCCGTAAAAACAGTAACAAAAAAAAAGATTTTAAAACAATGCAGAAAACAATGCAGGAATGCACAGGTACAAATCACTTTCAAAAGTGATTGTACCTGAGTGGTGAAAAAAACAGCGGAGATAGACTAGTATAATTGACTAGGAGTGGGGATTAAAAGCTAGTCTATAAAAATGGGTTTTAAGGAGGGATTTAAACCGAGGGACAGACTCAGTGAATCTGATCTCCAGGGGTAGGGCATTCCAAAGAGTAGGGGCGAAGGCCATGCAACCTTTTGAATTTAACTGACCTTCTGGAATGGCCAGGAGTGCTTGGTTTGAGGATCTCAAACTACGTGTAGGCTAGGCCTGTCAAAAAAAATCGTTTCATGAATAAATCGCGATTCTTAATGCCACGATTTTAAAAATCGAATCAAAATATTAAAATCGATTTTTTTATTAAAAAAAAAAAAACCCGTTTTTTTTTTTTTTTTTTTTTTTTATAAGTTAGTACCTTTTTCACTGGCACTTTGTCTGAAATCAATGTCAGAAAGACTAGATGTTCTAGTATAATTAAAGCAAAGTGATTTGGGGTAGAAAATCGCAATAAATCGCAGAATCGAATATCAATTAATCGCAGAATCGCAATTTTAATCGAATCGGCACCCTAGAAAATCGCAATAAATCGCAGAATCGAATCGAATATCAATTAATCGCAGAATCGCAATTTTAATCGAATCGGCACCCTAGGAATCGATTTTGAATCGAATCGTGAGGTAAGTGAATCGTGACACCCCTAGTGTAGGCTCATAGGGGGGGAGTAGGTCCGAGATATAGGCTGGAGCAAGACCTAGCCTATTATGGAAATAGCAGATCTACTATTTTTATTTTTTTTTGCATCTGTAATAATCTTATATTATTTGACAATTTGCCCGATGTTTGACAAGTTTTTATAGTTCAGTTTGATTACTTTTGATGCGGTAATCGTCTTATTATTTTCTTTCTTTCTTTTTTTTTGTCTTAATATTAAAAGTCCTTAAATTGTCACTCCACTGTCATCTGGGGACCCCCCTGGGGTTCCGACCCTGTAGGTCCCGACCCACATGTTAGGAACCCCTGCTCTATAGACACTCGACAAAGCCGGATGCACTGTGGCATATATTGAAATAAAAACAAGAAACAAAAAAAAAACATTTCTGCTAAACAGCAAGCTGGGTATGCTTTGACTAATTAGATTTTCAGCAGGGTTACGTTTTAACGTCAAAGACGCAACGGAAGTGTGTGTGTGAGTGGGGGGGGGAGGGAGGCAGGCCATCCGCTTTACCCAGGAATAATTTTCTGCGCTTCTGTTGCACAGATCGTTTAGGCGGCAGCATTTGAACATTGTGTGAGTCAACAGTCTGGCTCGAGAGACTGGTTGCAATGTGACAGCTTGTAGATCGGCTATTTTCCGAGAGAGAGGGGGTGGGGGGGGAGAATGACATCGGCTGAGGTAGACACAGGTACATACCTTTGACTTGATTGTAGGCCCGATAGATTTTCAATGAGAGGATTGAAACAGTTGAAGGTTTAGAGTTTCAGCTTCATTATCTTTGTCAGATGCTGTGAGCGGATATATTGACAGCTCATTAGAGGGCAAATCAAGTGTGTTAAGGGTAATCTATGCCCCGTGCCGGAAATGGCAGACCCACAAGCTCACAATGTGTCACGGATGTTTTTCATTGGGTCAAAAAGACCCGCTTGAATAGATACTTGCACTGTACGTTTACAGAAAGCACGCGTGCGTGGGTGCGTGCGTGCGTGGAGACCAGTGGTGTAAAGTAACTAAGCACATTTACTTATGTACTGTTTAGGTAAATGTTGAGGTATTTTTAGCGGCGCTAAAAATACCTATATCCTGCTCTATACCTGACTCTATCCGTGTTCACCATCAACGCTCTGATTGGTCAGACACGTCAACGCTCTGATTGGTCAGACACGTCAACGCTCTGATTGGTCAGACACGTCATGGCTCTGATTGGTCAGACACGTCAACGCTCTGATTGGTCAGACACGTCAACAAAGTGATTGGTGAAGCTTCACGTGACACGTGGCTATAAACACATTATAAACACATATCGATGACAAAATGTATCAAAGGCCGCTACCTTCACACAGGGTGTGATTTTTTACTTTCCTGGAGTATTTCTAGTTTTCAGTACTTTTACTTCTATTCCTCTACATCTCAGAGGTAAATACTATACTTTTACTCCACTACAATTATTTGAAAACTTCAGTTAATAGTTACTTTGTAGATTTTGATTATTATTACAAAACATACATTTACCTCTTCAGGCCACGATATACATTTCGGCCATTTGAAAATAGCAGATCTACAATCTCACAATGCGTCGCGATGCGACACATTGTGAGCTTGTAGATCTACTATTTTCAAAATATTTTCATACATTGAAAACTTGTGAAACGGGACATTCTGCATAATGAGTACTTTCTACTTTTCGTACTTTAAGTACATTTTGATAACACTACTTTTGTACTTTTACTCAAGCAAATTTTGAATTCCGGACTTTTTTTTTGCAGCAGAGTATTTCAACATTGCAGAATTGATAATAGTACTTAAGTCAAAAAACGGGAGTACTTTTTCCACCACTGGTGGAGACACATTTCCCTGGCCCTCACAAGAGAAATGGTTGTTTTATGGTTTTAAACAATATATATTCTTGCACGGCCAGTGTGCGAGAATGCGGAATTCGAGGTCATTCGAGTGCACGGTGCTGGATTTCTCTTCACAGAAAGTTCTTTCTATATGATTGCAATCAATCAAGCGTGACCGTTCCCCCAATATGTTTCCAAAAGAGAAAAAAAGAAAATACGGAGCCAAGCTTTAAGCATTGATTTATCAACGACTATTACCAGTTGATGTGAGAGTTGTTTGCTGGCTCCCAGGGCTGATATAATGCTTCTCAGGGTGCATGATCCATATGCAACCCTCATAAGTGGTGAATTAACTCGGCCGCCGTGAAATTTATTTGAATTTTTATTTGATAGGGGATGATGCAATTTAACATAATTCCGATACCGAGCATGAAACTGATTGTGCCGCGCGGAGAGTTTATAGCCAGTGCTAATTTATTGCATTACATAACCGCTAAGAGAGTGCTTATTTGAGCCCATTTCTTTCTTCCTGTTTTTTTCCCAGTTTTTTTTTTTTTTTAGACCCTGTGTTCAATTAACAGTGTGGATATTACAATTTGATTTAACGCAATGCCATGCGCTCACATGGGACTTTAATTAAGGGAGGTTTTTAATGAAAAGGCCTTTGACTCTCTCAACACCATGTCTGGGGAGCAGCAAAACGGATATTTTGGGAAGCAGTGGTTGGAAATTAACTAAATCTATTTACTCAAGTACTGTAATTAACTCGCATGTTTAGGTACTTTCACTTTACTTGAGTATTTCCATTTTTTCCCATTACTTTATATTTCTACTCCACTACATCTCAGAAGTAAGTATTACTGTGCTTTTCACTCCACTGCGGTTATTTGAAAACTTCAGATTTAGGTTATTTTTTACAAAATATATGCATAAAACACTTAAAGGGATAGTTCACCCCCAAAATGACTTTTTTTCTATCGATTAGTCACCCCATGGAGACTTGAATGCACGGATATTTTGGACACAAAGACTCTCCTTCGTGTCTCCTACCGGGACCGCTGCCTACCGGTCCGCTGGTCATCAAATTATTTGCTTAGGAATGCGACAAAAACAAAACAATATCCATGAATTCAAGTCTCCATGGGGTGACTAATCGATGGGAAAAAAATATGTTTTTTGGGTGAACTATCCCTTTAAGCCCTATTGATACTTTGGGTATTTCAAAATTGCCGATCTACAAGGTTACAATGCCAGTTTGACACATTTTGAAAACAATGTTTGGAAAGGCACTCATTTTTTTGGTACTCTATGTATATGTTGATGCCACTATTTTTTGTTTTACTCAAGTACATGTTTGAATACTGCTTTGACTTGGGACAGAGTATTTCTACATTATGATATTGCTACATTTACTCAAGTAAAACATCGGAATACTTCTTCCACCACTATTGGGAAGTCATTTTTGTTGAACACTGAGAAATTCACCCGGGAATTTTGTATTTCTATTTCATTTTATTGTTTACAATGGCTAGACTAGTGCCCTGGTGTCCTACATGCATTCGGTCCACATTTGGAATGCTCCTATTTGTGTATTTTGTGCACTGCACCTACCTCAATGGTACTATTGACTGATATTCCTGCCTCTTCTATTCTAACAGGGTTTTAAAATAATATGTCTGTGTTCCCCGCATACTAGGGCTATGCTTTTGTTTTTGTTGTGAGTTTGTGGCAGTCAAGTCTTAAATCTTGTTAGTCCTCCAGGGTGCTGTCCTTGGCCCACTCTCTCCTCTCCTCTACACCAAATCTCTTCTCAAATACATAGCTGATCTACAAGCCCATTGTAGATCCTGTGAAATGGGACATGCAGGGGACAAGGTACAGATGTGCCACTTCAAAACTTCACACGTTACTGTTCTTTCCCTGAAAGTCCCCTGAAAATGCATTTTTTTCCTCCCTTTTCTGCCCTTAAAATGCACTGTTTTGCCCCTGAAAAGAAGTTGTCACTACACACCCCCGTTTTTCCCTTCAACAGACATCCATATACATGAGAACAAAAGAATGTGTGTTTAAGAAGGTGTCAGACTCATTATGAGGCGAAAGGTGATTTGACCAGTTGCTCAAATTAATTAGCATCATAAAAGCAGTGATCATCAAAATAATTCAGCATTTTAAATGCCCTTCTTTGTCCCTCTTATTGCCCTGGGAATCCCCTGAAAAGTTACTGTCTTGGCGATGGCAGGACATGTGAAGTTTTGAAGTGGCACATCTGTACTTGTATGCAATTTATGTTTGCAAAGCCTAAAAGGCACAGAGAAATGCGATTTTTACATTAATTTTGCCAAAAACAATTCAAATATAAACCGGATGTGAGGCCTCCTCCCCACTTCCGTTTCGTCTTAACAGTCGCGCAAATTTGTATTTATAATATAATATAATAATATAATAATAATATAACATGATATATAAATCAAAATCATCTAAGTATAGCTTGCTGCTTAACAGAAGTGGAAATAAAAAAAATTAAATGTAAATATATTTTAAGCTATATTTTCGTGAACGTAAGTGTCAGTTTCTAGCCTGGCTCCACCCCCTGAATCGTTTGCCTCGCATTCAGGGTCTGGTGGCGCTGTCGAAGGCGGGTGTTTCTCGGTTGAAAATCTGTACGACGAATCGGGATCGGGATAATCCAGTATGAACCAATTGCCAAAGAGTCCCACTTTGGCCACGCCCCCATCTCAGAAATTGGCTGCATTGAGAGGGCTTTCAGACTGAATAATGGAGTGAAACGAAATGAAAATTCAGGCTGAGTGTCAGGCTAGGCAGTTTCCTCTCTCGGATGTCGGGAGGTGTAGTTCCAGACTCTGTATACTGTAGCATTCGGAGATTGTAGAATAGTCGTCTGGCTACGCGGGACTAAGAGCATGGACCGTTGCGCTTCCTGTTAGGTGACATCAAGGGCAATGTACTGTAACTCTGCATAAGCATACGGCGGGAAGCTCATTTGCATATAATAGTTTGGGGGGAGGGGCATGGGGGGGGACATATTATTTTATTTTCTCTTTCGTCTCGCTGTGAATATGTGTCGCTTGGCTGTCAGGCAGACCGAACATTTAATTCCCAATATCGCCATTGTGGTGTGTGTGTGTGTGTGTGTGTGTGTGTGTGTGTGTGTGTGTGTGTGTGTGTGTGTGTGTGTGTGTGAGTGTGCGTGCGTGCGTGCGTGCGTGCGTGCGTGCGTGCGTGCGTGTGCGTGTGTGTGTGTGTGTGTGTAATTAGAGGGGGGCCTGTGGGCAGAAGATAAGAAAAATAAAGACTCACTTTGATGTTGATCACAAATGCTATAATGCTACATGAACGCGCAGATGTGTGTGTGTGTGTGTGTGTGTGTGTGTGTGTTCAAATGATGCACTTGATGCGCGCGCACGCCAGCGTAGAAGCGAGGGTGAGTAGGGCGTACAGTATGGCGTGCATGTGTTATGTGCACACCACAGTGTCCACGCCATGCACATTAACACAGCTGAAGAATATTCAAACAGTTGTCATTAATCCTGACAACAAATTGTCGGCTTTCTCATTTCTCTCTCTCTCTCTCTCTCTCTCTCTCTCTCTCTCTCTCTCTCTCTCTCTCTCAGTTATAATCTCTCTGTTTTTTACAAACGCAATTTTGAGGTTGTTTTACTTCACTTCACGTATTCACATTTAGGCCCGCACATCATGGCTGTGCCACCGCCTGGTATGGGAACTCTGCCGCCGTCGAACAGAAAGCCCATACAGATGGCGGTGCGGAATGCGGGGCACATCGCGGGAGGTGCGCTTCCCTCCTTCCCAGTGGTGGAAAGTATCTAAGTACATTTACTTAAGTACTGTTCTTAAGTAACATTTTGAGGTATTTGTACTTTACTTGAGTATTTCCAATTTCCAATATTTTTACTTCTACTCCACTACATCTCAGAGGCAAATATTGTACTTTTACTCCACTACAATTATTTTAAAACTTTATTACGAGTTACTTTTCAGATATGAATTATGATATCATGAAACATACTGTACATTAACCACTTTAGCCCTATTTTATACATAGGCTATTTGAACACGTTGTGAGCTTTTAGATCAGCTATTTTCAAATATTTTAGTACTTTTGCTTTTGGTACTTTAATGCCAATACTGTTGTACTTTTACTCAAGTCAATGTTTTATTCTGGACTACTTGTAACAGAGTATTTCTATATTGCAGTATTGGTACCTTTACTGAAGTCAAACAGTTGAGTACTTTCTCCACCACTGCTGGCCTGTCACTAGTCACCCATTGTGAGCTTTAGGTATTTCGAAAACGTTTTACAAATTCTTAAAGATTGTAGCGCTTTTACGTTGATACGTCTAGGTATATTGTGATGCCAATACTTTTTTTTTTACATGTTTCCACAAAAAAAAAGTAATACAGGCGTTTTACCTGAGACAGGGTGTTTTTATGTTGCGGTATAGGCTCTATTCACAGCAGCCATATTATGCCATTCACAGGTGTTACCAATGATACTAATGAAGGCTCTGTTCCATTCTGGTCAAACAGAGTCAGGGTGCTGATATTGTGCATGTTGGCCCACTGGAAACACTCTGCTACACCAGTGGGTCTACAGTTGGGGTCCAGGGACCCTCATGGGCTTCCAAATGTATGTAACTCTGAGAGTGTACAAATGGAACAAAATGGACCCGTAAGGGTCCATTTGGTTCCATTTGTACACTCTCAGAGTTATGGGGGTCGTGGAAACCACTGTGCTAGACTAAATGGAAGAGAGCCTTCATTAGTATCATTGGTGACACCTGGGAAGGAAGTGATAATATGGCTGCTGCACATAGAGCCTATTGCTTTAAGTATTTCTTCCACCACTGTCCTCTGGTTACCCTCTCCGCTCAGCTCGGGCGGCGTAATGAAGGCATCAGAAAATTGGGTTACACGCTAGTTTGAGCTAAACACTTAGTATCACAGACGTCTCTGAGAAGCATGCGGTGGAGGCAATCAATTCGGTCCAAGAAGTGACACGGTGGTGTTTTAAAGGGGTATTTCACTTTAAAACACGTCCGGGGTCATTTCAGTGCGTATTTATTCATTTATTATTTATCGTTTTCAAAAATGCATTTATTACAAAAGTAAAAGTACTCATTATGCAGAATGTCCCATATCACAAGTTTTCAACTGTATGAAATGTATAAAAATGTTTTGAAAATAGCAGATCTACAAGCTCACAATGCGTCGCGTCGCAACGCATTGTGAGCTTGTAGATCTGCTTTTTTTCAAATGGCCAAAGTTTAAATAGGGCTGAAGTGGTTAATGTATGTTTTTAATAATGATCAAAACCTACAAAGTAACTACTAACTAAAGCTTTCAATGGAGTAAAAGTACAATATTTGCCTCTGAGATGTAGTGGAGTAAAAGTAAAAGTATAGAAAACTGGAAATACTCCAGTACCTCAAAACTGCACAAGTACAGTAGTCGAGTACATGTACTTAACTACTTTACAACACTGGCAGAAACTCCTGTGATACCTGTATGTTGTGTGTTCTGCAAGCAATTTTTCTCAACAGTGTAGCTTGTTTAGTTTTTTTTTTGACTGTGCATTGAAGATACTCCATACACATATTCCTTTCATGGTTTTCCATTATTTAATTCCTCTAAGAACCTGTGAATGCAGTTTCATTGTATGTGACATGAAAAGCAAAGCGATCGATCCCAACATCTCGCTTCACAGGGTACAAAATGTGCACGCGCACGTACGTGTGTGTGTGTGTGTGTGTGTGTGTGTGTGTGTGTGTGTGTGTGTGTGTGTGTGTGTGTGTGTGTGTGTGTGTGTGTGTGTGTGTGCACGCCATCACCACAGTTCAACATCAATCTCACCATTTCCACTTTATCTACCGTGGGCAGGGTTCTCTCTCTCTCTCTCTCTCTCTCTCTCTCTCTCTCTCTCTCTCTCTCTCTCTCTCTCTCTCTCTCTCTCTCTCTCTCTCCCCCTCTCTCTCTATCATGCCTCATCACCACTAACCATGTTTGAAAGCATGTCGACTCACTTCCAGCCAAAACAACCACCATCACACACACACACACACACACACACACACACACCCTTTAATAGCATCTTAAAAGGCCAGGGGGCCGGCCATGTAATGCCTCCCAAACATATTCAATTTCATCATAATTAAAAATAGATTATCTATCCGGCCCGAGCGCCGATTCATCATAATCATCGGTAATCATCAGTCCGTTTTCTTAGGCGGGGGGTTGGGGGTGGGTGGGGATTTGAATAACCTAACGGGGGGATCCATAACTGATAGCGACAGCGCAGTTATTTGTTTGGTTTACCATTCCCATCGATCGGTATAGCAGTACACCTCCGAGTCCGTTTTCACCAGTGGCGGAAGAAGTGCTCGGATATTTGAGTTAAGTAAAAGTAGCAATACCACCATGTAGAAATACTCTGTTACAAGTAAAATGCCTGTGTGCAAAATGTTACTTGAGTGAAAGTACAAAAGCATTGGCATCTAAATGTACTTAAAGTACCTAAAGTAAAAGTGCTATAATCTCTGAAAAGAACATATCTACAAGCGATGCGATGCGACACGTTCAATGCACAATAAAAGGGGGTCACCAGGACATCTTAGTGAAAGCCAGAGATGGAAAAATCAATCGGTCCTATAAGATGAACAAGATGGCTGCTGGCCGGTGACAGAGTTAATGTAATGGGAGGGGGGGGGGGGGGGCTGCTTATAGGAAGAGTGCCGACAGACTGTAGCCAACGGGACAGACAGACAGACAGACAGACAGACAGACAGACAGACAGACAGACAGACTGTGACCACCGCAGTGGTGTAAAGTAACTAAGTATATGTACTCAAGTACTGTACTCAAATACAATTTTGAGGTATTTTTTTTACATTACTGGAGTATTTCCAAATCTCAGTACTCCACTACAATTATTTGAAAACTTTAGTTACTAGTTACTTTATTATTATCAATTATTATATAAAACATACATTAACAACTTTGGCCCTATTTTATACCTATAGGCTATTTGAAAATAGCCGATCTACAAGCTACAAGCTCAATGCGACGTGTTGTGAGCTTGCAGATCTGCTATTTTCAAACATTTTAGTACTTTTATTTTGGTACTTTAAGTACATTTTGATACAAATACTTTTGCACTTTTACTCATTCCGGACTTTTACTTGCAACAGAGTATTTCTATATTGCAGTATCGATACTTTTACTTAAGTAAAATATCGGAGTACTTTTTCCACCACTGGGCCACCGTTAGGCCAGAGGGCCATTGGAGCCGTGGCCTTGTTTGGAGTCATCTGAGACATCCGCACGTCCGTCCTCTATTTCCTTCACCCAGCGCCACTCCACCAGAGAGAGAGAGAGAGAGAGAGAGAGAGAGAGAGAGAGAGAGAGAGAGAGAGAGAGAGAGAGAGAGAGAGAGAGAGAGAGAGAGAGAGAGAGAGAGCATATCTCCGCAGGCTGTGCTGGAAGAACCACAGCTCGTCTAATTGCCTGTCAGATGAAAAGCGTCGTCTTTTGTCACCGCGGATCAACCCAGATCAATAGTGCCAACAGAGAGAGAGAGCGAGAGAGACAGAGAGAGCGAGTGCCCCGATTCATATTTCGTCGCGCGGCTGTATCACGCGCCGAGAATAGCAGAGCTACAAGCTCACGACGCGTCGCATCTGCATCCTCGGCCGTTCATATAAATCAGGCTTTCTGAGAGTGGGAGAGGGAGGGGGGGAGGGGGGGGAGAAGACGGATGAGATTCAATACTTGTGAGAAAAAGGGAAGATTTGAAGAATCGAGGCTAACACGCCATCGCGGCATCTCGCACACGCGTGGGCGTCTCTGTGACACGCGTGACCGCGTAAACACACATACTGTACGCACACACATGCAAGCGTGCGTGAGCACCACACACACACACACACACACACACGCAAGCACGCACACACACACACACACACACAGAGAGAGAGAGCGCGTGTAGACATGCACCCGTCTGACACACAGCACCTCGAGGGCTGGCCACGGTGAAAGTGGGTGGACCACTAGCCGGAAAACCTCATTAAGTTTTAATTCCTTTCTGTATCCTATTTCTATAATGGGGAATTGATTTTTACTTAGTGCGCTGGACCAGAAATAATTCTATTTCAAATCATTTTATTCTCCTCTCTGTTTGTCTTGGCGCTGGGCGCGCGTACGCATGCACAGCACACGTTTCGGTGCGTGTGTGTGTGCGTGTGCGTGTGCGTGTGCGTGTGCGTGTGCGTGTGCGCGTGTGCGTGTGCGTGTGCGTGTGCGTGTGCGTGTGCGTGTGCGTGCGTGCGTGCGTGCGTGCGTGCGTGCGTGCGTGCGTGCGTGCGTGCGTGCGTGTGTGTGTGTGTGTGTGTGCGCGTGCACGTGTGCATTTCAGCCGGAGACATGCTTTCCCTTAATCCCTTTTAGAGTGAAAGGGAGAGTGTCATTCTTTGAACACACAGCTTGTGTGAACAGATTCATCGCTGATACAGTATGTGGCTCCCAACCTTTATTTATATATATATATATATATATATATATATATATATATATATATATATATATATATATATATATATATACATATATACAGACTCAACCCCAGTAGGCTATTGAGTAAAAGTATAGATATTCCTGGTCAAATATTACTCAACTATGAGTGAAAGTTGCTCAGTAAAATGTGTACCTGAGTTAAAGTACTGGAGTCCTTCCTTTTATTTTAAGAACATGCTTTTAAATCATTAAAGATTGAAGTACAAGGTTTTCCAATACATTGCTGTATGGAAAAAAATAATAATATCAAAGTCTTCAAAAGAATATCACTTTATTTGAAGTTGTTAATTCATGTACTTTTTCCCTTTCTAGGAATGTAGAGTCAAAAGTAAACAAATGATGTCTATTGTCAAGTAAATGTACTTTGTTTCTTTCCACTGTCTGTGAATGATTCAAATAGTAAAGTTTGATTGAAAATGCAGCGTTTTTTTAAATAGTCAAGTTTGAGTGAAAATGCAGCTTTATTTGTTAAGTAATGAGCATAGGACTGGATACAAGACACTTGGAATATATTGTGAAAGTTCTGTTTGGAGTTTGTGAATGGATTTTTGATATAGTTTTGCTGTTGTTAAACTTGGCCTCCTATTAACTATAATTCATTCAATATTTTTGTCTTCGTTTTTGCCTTCCCCGTGAAGGAATGTGACAAACAAAATTCTCCATGAATTTAAGGCTTTGAGGGGTGAGTAATTGATAGGGGGAAAAAAGTCAATTTGGGGTTGAAGCAGAGAAAACTCATCCAGGAAAAACAAGTTAAATAGGTTAAGTGATGAAATACAAAATAAATAAAAATGAGGAGACAATATCCAATAATATACATTTGAAGCTGATTGTGAGGTTCTTTCTCCTGATTGAATGACGTTGATATCCTGACCTGAAAATGTAGTTCCTGATTACTGAAACACTCTATAAGCAGTGTTTCTCAAAGTGTGGTCCAGGGACCATCAGGGTTCCTTGAGGGAGTTCCAAATGGACCCTTGTGGGCCCGTAACAAAATGACCCTTATGGCAAGGCAAGGCAAGTTCATTTGTATAGCACATTTCTACCAGTGGTGGAAAGTAACCTAAGTACAATTACTTAAGTACTGTACTTGAGTACAATTTTGAGGTAATTGTACTTTACTTGAGTATTTCAAATTTCTAATACTTTTATTTCTACTCCACTACATCTCAGAGGCAAATATTGCACCTTTACTCCACTACAATTATTTGAAAACTTTAGTTACTAGTTACTTTGCAGATATGAATTATGATATTGTAAAACATTAACCTTTTTAGTCCTATTTTATACATAGGCTATTTGAAAATAGTACATTGCAGTATTGATACTTTTACTTAAGTACCAGTGTTTTCCACCACTGGTATTTTGGCCCTAAACCATTCAGTGATGTATAGACCAACAGTTGTATTTTGAAATCAATTCTTTGACAG
Source organism: Gymnoscopelus microlampas (assembly GCF_963454915.1). NCBI lineage: Eukaryota > Metazoa > Chordata > Actinopteri > Myctophiformes > Myctophidae > Gymnoscopelus > Gymnoscopelus microlampas. The sequence continues at coordinate 2,915,523 of NC_139955.1, read as the reverse complement.
ACGGGGAGCCAGTGTAAGGATTTAAGCACGGGAGTGATATGCTCCACTCTCTTGATAGTAAGGACTTGGGCAGCAGCGTTCTGAATCAACTGCATATCGATATTTTTCGGTAGACCTGTAGACACCGTTACAGTAGTCAAGTCTGCTGAAGAGGAATGCATGGACACGTTTTGTTGAGACAGGATTTAGTCCTTTAATCCGTGATATATTTTCAGTGGTGTAAAGTAACTAAGAGCGGATTCACACTATCGTCCCGGGTGCGCACCCTGGACCACTTGGCTGATGTTGTGATAGTGTAAACCGAAACGGATCACCGTACCGTACCCGAAACCACCTCCGGAGGTAGTCTCGGATCCGGATCATGCGTATTTGGGTACGGAACGATGCAATGTGAATCCATCCGTACCAACAGGAGGAAGTGGACTGCTAATCATATATAATTTATATATTTTTATAATGACACATTATTTTAGCTGGGTTATACCTTCTCATAGTTCTACTTGAACGTTGACAAGAAATAATAATCCCGCTAGTGTTTGAGTACTGCGAGCCGTGAAAAAACATAAACAAAAAAACACATGTGTAGCGAACGCGTATATAAGGATAAATATACTAAGGATTAGTCCGTGACGTCACTGCTAAAATACCATGCACTGCTATTTAGCAATGATTAGAATATCGTCTCATATGTCCAAAACCGTTACTTTACAGGATTCTAATTCAGAAATAGCAAAAGTAGCAGATATACAAGCTCCAAGCCGCGTTTCAAACTTGTCTGCTTTTCATACTTTTGTGTGACACTGTATGTCCTGTAAGTGGTAAGTAAGTAGGGTGTTAATTTATAAAACAAAAACACAAAAAGATAGCTTTTTTTCTTTTACAAAACATATCACTTACATCCCCTTTTTAACCCATAAAGACTGGGAACACGTCTGTGTAATTTAAAATTTTCTTTGGCTATTTTAGAAAAAATCGTGAAAATATGTGCAAATCTTTGAATATAGTATATATGTTTTTTTAAAGCAAACATTTTTAACGCAAATCTTTGCTTCTGGGGGATTCTACAAATGTCTTCTAAATCAGTTATTTTGAAAAAACTTATGTTGCTATGTATTTGATATGTATTTGGCCGCGGACCCCCATCTCAAAATATGTTGTTCCAGGGACCCCCCAGAAGCAAAGATTTGAGTTAAAAACGGGCACTTTAGAAAAAAAAAAAAATATATATATATATACACTGCAAAAATTGGATTTTAAGAAAGTAAAAAAATCCTCGATCCTAGCATATTAGTCTTATATTTTGTCCAAAAAGAAAAAATGTGCTTGTCAAAGAACATTTTTGTTTGTCCAACATGTTTCAAACAAGATTTTATTTTCTCATTTTAGGGAAATGTAACTTGCATTTTCTTAATAGGGAATTTAATCCATTTTTGAGCAATACTTAACCAGTAACAAGCTACAACAGTGGTTTGCATCATATCCCAGCGGAGGCACAAGATTATTTTTCCTTATTTTAAGAGTAAGACCAGTTGGAACAGATTCTCAATTTAAGAATTGTTTTATTTAATTCAACTGTCAATCTAATGCGACTTCATCACATAGAAATAACATGTTTCAGATCAAACAAACATGTTTCAGATCAAACCAACCATTTAACAAAGTGCACATTGGCTTTGGTAAAAGTGCAAGCTACACTTTAAAATCTGGGAACTATAAAACATTTCATTATCACATCTTAACAAAACTCGGCAACGCTGTGCATGCATGTTACTTTCAGATGAGATAAAAATAAAAAGTGATATAAAACAAAAAATAGAAGTTTGGGTGTTAGGGTTCAACTGGTCACATGCACACTACAGTTTCATTCCCACCCCTACATTAATTTAATTCAACAATCTGACATCACAGATAAAGACCATGTTTCAGATCGCTCAAACCATTTAACAAACAGTGCATTGGTAAAAGTGCACGCTACACTTTACAATCTGGGAACTATAAAACCAGTCTTAAACTCTGCAGTAACGCTGTGTAGTTTTATGCATAATGTTATAGGTACTTATTGGACAAAAGAAAAAAGAATATAAAACAAAAAAATGTAAGTGATATCAAGCACGCTCTGTAGGCTTCAACTTGACACACTACAGCCCCCCCCCCCCCCCCCCCCACCCCCACCCACAGTACAGTACACACCAAAAAAAGAAATTAACATACAGGCAGGACAGTGTCATAAAAAAATAATAGTAAAATAAACAATAATAATAAAGAAACCACAACAGTCACCAGTCTCAATTTGGATCAACTCGCCATTGCAAAGAGGAGTGAGCTCTAATGGGGTTTTACACTGACAAGGGACATTCCATTCGTACAGGGGACCTGGGGAATTGCACGGTGCTGCAATGCTCGAACATGCTTTCAATGGCGCCGAAACAAAGGTGCAACCAAATCAAATGTTTATATACTATTTGTACAAGGCAGGAAGATGTATATGACCACAGGTTACAACACTGTTAGGATGAACTAATTATAAGGATAGTTCTTGTAGTTAGATTGCTGGTAGCAGGTTGCTCTGAGCGTCGTCGATTAGAACGATACCTCCCGTGGGGCCCTAGTAATTCAGGCCGGTAGGATGAGATCAGGTAGAAGAGTAAATGGTTTGTAAGGCCTTCACTCTTTCTTAGTTAGTTATACTTATTAGTTACTGAACCGGAATATATCTGATCTGATCTATCCTGCCTCAACTCAACCTTATAAACTGGTAGGTGTCATTGTCATCCTACACGTTCGCCATATAAGGACGACCCTAGAGCATAGCCGTTTCGTTTATCATCCATGTATGGATATTTAGGAGGTGCCCGTACAGAGGATACCTCTGTAACAACACTGATACGTCCCAGGTGCATCCATGTGATGTTTTTTCGTTATAGTTATTCTATTTATAGTGGCTCATAGGAATTTATAGACTACCTGACAACCAGGAATAGATTGGTGACCACCAGAGAGTAGATGGCATCCGGGAGAAGTTTGGGTTGGCGCCCCAGTCTGTGTCTTCCATGAGGAAGAAGCCCAACAAATCCACGGTGAGGCCTTTAGGAGGGCCATTCAAGCAATCGCTAAGGGAGGCTGCAGTACCACCACAGGCCAAGACACCATCACACCAGAATTAAATGTTTGGAGCGGGGTAGTCTGGTGCAACGCACAGGTCCTGGACCTGGTGAGACGGAGGAGGAGCCCGGCCACGAGGCCATCCACAGAGCCTAGTCCCTCCACGTGCCAGAGTATCTCCTCTCCCCCATTCCTGGCAGAGTAGTTTCGGACAAGTGTATTAAGTGGCCCTGTCTTTCCCTATTTAGGACTGACCGTGGGTAGCTACCTGGGACGTAAGTCGGGGCTTCATCAACCCTGGCTGGATCACCTGGGCGAGGGTGTATGTTGCGAGACCCGAAACATCCTATGACCCCACACTGTAAAATCTGATTTCATGTAATGGTAGACCTTACTTAAAAGAAAGAGTACTCTTTACTCATTTCGGCTTAATTTGTTGACTCTACTAGATGAAATCTAGTAGAGTCAACTTTCTGGTGAGGAAAGTAATTAAACTTTGTCTTTTCAGTAACCCTTACTTAACATTATAAAGTGAGGAGGATTTGTAAGTAAACTAATGTCTTTTCAGTAATCTTTACTTAACATTATAAGTGAGGATGACTTTTAGTGTTTTATTAAACTTATGTCTTTTCAGTAATCCTTACTAAACATTATAAGTGAGGAGGATTTGTATTAAACTAATGTTTTTTCAGTAATCCTTACTTAAAGGGGAAATCCACCCATTTTCAATATTTAACTATGTCATTAATATAGCATAAAGGAGTTGTGTGGAAATAAGAAAAAAGTTCCCCCCTTTCTGTGTTGCCTTGAACTGGAGGATTGATTGTGGGTTTAACATTGCAAATTACAACATGATGAGTCATCACGTTGTAATTTGCAATGTTAAACTCACAATCAATCCTCCAGTTCAAGGCAAAAAGAAAAGGGGGGAACTTTTTTCTTATTTCCACACAACTCCTTTATGCTATATTAATGACATAGTTAAATATTGAAAATGGGTGGATTTCCCCTTTAACATTATAAGTGAGGATAATTTTGGTGTTTGTATTTATCTATTTATATGCATAATATAACATATACGTATATGTATATGTACATGTGACACTGATAAAGCTCAAAGATCAGCAAAAAGACTGCAAAGGTCAACCCTGGTTATGTCGAATGGTGGGTTACATCAATAGTCTACAACTTTTCAATAAGAAGTTATAGATTTTTGAAATAGTTCAAAGTTAAGCTTTTCTCACAATTTTCAAAAATATTTTTTTTAAATTAAAAAACACGTTTTCAGACTCAAAAGAGGACGCTGAATCGAATGGGCTAGGTCTCGATTTTGTATGACCCTTAGAAAGTGGTTTAAACAAGCGTTAAAGTTTAGTAAACTTGAAGCTTTTTTCACAAACATATTATTATTTTATTTTGACCCCTCCACCCTCTTATTTATATGATATTGAGTCGAATGGTAGGTTACATCAATAGTCTAGAATTGTTTAATAAGAAGTTATAGATTTTTGAAATAGTTCAAAGTTTAGCTTTTCTCACATTTTTTTAAAATATTTTATTTTTAAATTAAAAAACACCTTTTCAGACTCAAAAAAAGACGCTGAATTGAATGGAATAGGTCTCGATTTTCTAGGACCTTGGGAAATACAAACGGTCACCAAAAAGATTGGACGTTGACTTTTGTATAAAAAACTGATTTTGTTGAGCACAAAATCTGTAACTAATCGCTCCAGATATTTTTTTTAAATCCGAAACTTCTCTCAATCCATATTGAGAGTAAGCCGGATTTTTTGGCACCGGCCCTGATTTTTTCTGACACTGATAAAGCTCAAAGGTCAGCGAAAAGACTGCAAAGGTCAACCCTCGTTAAATTTTTAGAAATTGTATTTTTCTTCGAGACTCTGGCTTTAGACTAATGTGATGGCGCTGATTCCAAATATGCAAGTTTCTTTTTTCTCGGACAACAGGAAGTGCCTCAAAAGGCCACTTCTTGGTTGGTTTTAGGGTGTTCCAAGCCTGTGATTTCTCCGAAATATTTTTTTTACAAATCTACACGTAAAATAATGCTAAAATTTGAAATAATCAAACCCTAATATCAAATCATGATTTAATTATCCCTTAATTGGCTATGGTTACGGCTTCGCTATCTCGCTCAATATCTCGAATACGATAAGGACTTAGGGTCCACTTTTTGGATATGTTGTAGAGCTGGCTGAGACGCACACTTGGATGTCTTGTTTGTCCCGTTACGACACATTTCTATTTCTGACTTTGTCCTTTGATATGGTCTTAAGATATAAGACTCTATGTGCCTTCTGAATGTGTAGGAGGTCAACTTAGGAGTGTCATACCGGGACAAACAAGACATCCACACGTGCGCCTTGGCGAGCTGTACAACATATCCGAAAGGTGGATTCTAAAAATGCATCGATTTCGAGATATATCGCTTTATTGCGCGTAATAACTTGACATTTGACCCTAGCCAATTAAGGAGAATGGTAAGGCCGTGTCCGAGGAGAGTTATATGGGCGTGTTCGGGGCGACGCGCTGACCCAGAAACAGGTGTCCAATTTTGTTTTTACTCCTTTCAAACAGGTTTTCACTATTATCTCGGCCCCTAGGGGGCGCTGAAACAAACGGACAACGTATGATTGATCAGCTCTTCACCCCGGACGCGTCCATATAACTTTCCTCACACACAAACATGTGGTTCTGAAAATTAGGGTTATTGGGCTTCTTGAATAATTTGGCCACTAGGGGGCGCTGACACAATCGGACAACAGATTATTTATCAGCTCTTCAGCCCGGACGCGCCCATATAACTTTCCTCACACAGGGACATACGGTATGTATTTTTAATATTTTTTTTGAAAATTAAAAAAATAAAGTACAATAAAAAATTTTAATAAAATAAATGAAAAAAGTAATCGGAAAAACACGGCCCCCTCACGCATTAAGAGGGCAGGATGAGTCACCAGAACCAAGGACGGGTGTTTTTGATTAATCTAACATGGTTAAAATGGAGTTTGAAGTTACAATGGGTTTGTATAGGAAAGGGGCGTGTCTGATAAAATGAATATCAAATATCTAAATAATGAATCAAGCAACTTAAAAACTGTCTGGGTGGTTCACAAAGGCCTGAGTAGATGATAAAATGACAGAAAGTTTTTTTGAAAGTGAAATATCCCTTTTAAGTGTATTTATTTTTGGACATCACTTTACACAAGTGTATTCTAACATCACGTTTTGTGTGTGTGCTTTTGGTCCTGCTAAGTAAGGCTGTATTGTCTGAATTTTCATTATAATCAATGGGGAAAGCCTCGCTCCTGTTCAGTCCAATCAGATGTAGGGTCTGTCTACTGCATCCTCCTAACTCTATGACTGTATCCTGTATACAATTCAAAGGGCTTTGAATGGTATACGGGGCGTATACCATGCACCGTTTCCGTATCCGCCCAAACCTAGAACCGCACTCAGGGTTGCCAGATCTGCTCATTATAATTTCCCTGCAAGATTTTATTTGAAAATAGCCGATCTACAAGCTCACAACGCGTCGCATCGCGACGCGTTGTGAGCTTGTAGATCGGCTATTTCCAAATAGCTGATGTATGTGTTAAAGTGCTCATGTTGCCCATAGTCGCTTCTTTTGGGCTGGTTTTGGGCTGGTTTTCCTAGACCTGGTTGCTTGTTTCTCTCACAGAATCTGGCAACACTGACCGCACTACACATGCGCAGTTGATCACTGGAGAAGCGCGCGTAAGAAACAGGAAGAGAAGAACGGTCTTGTTGTTTTTCTGCAGCTCTAGTCTGCTCCGTTCATTCATTCAGAGTTGTTATGCTAAGGTAAGTTAACGTTCACTGTATATACTATATATTTAGCAAACGTTGTCTTTTGTCATATTCCTCATACTTTTGTTGCTTAAGTTTATGTCATCGATTTATTTAGCGAAGTTAGCGAGGGACTCTCGTCCTTCTTTGTTTACCCCAGAGACACGGCCCGCTGGACTCCGCCATGTTGAAACTAGTGTTCGGTACAAACGTATTTACACACAATTACAATATTATTGTATCCAAGTGATGTTTAAAGCAGGGGTCTTCAACAGGGGGTCCTCAGAGTTACTACCCAGGGGCCGCCAAATCTGTGTGTGTGTTATATATTTATTTTTTACATTAACCACTTGAACCCTAGCATCCCTTTTCTGAGGGTAACCAAAAATAGCAGATCTAGAAAAATAGCAGATCTACAAGCTCACAGTGAGCTTGTAGATCGGCTATTTTTGGCAAAAAGGTTTGGTCTAGAGGGGGTAAAAAGAGCAGACCAAGTTGAAAAAAAAGTTTAATCTGAAATACAATTTTATACAATATAGAGGGGGTCCCTGCTCCATCTCTCTCTCAGCTAGGGGTCTTTGGAAAACGTTGAAGACCTCTGGTTTAAAGCATCTATTTACTACTTTACTTTAGCCATATTTTATGTTTGTCATACAACTGTGTTGTTTAAAAAATGTTCATCTACAAGCTGACAACATGCTTTGTGATCTTGTAGATGTTCAGAAAATCGCTTTTATAAGAATATTATTTATAATAAATGTATTCAATTAAATGTTGCACCCCTGTGGGTTAGAAAAGCTAAACTGGCCTAGGGCAGTGGTTACCAAACTGGGGGTCCCAAGAAGATTATCTTAATGTTTTTCTCACTCAACAGTAAACAAACCAACATACAGTGTAAGTGCATACACTATACAGGGTATCTGCACATTTATAAAGAGACAACTTAAGAACTTATAAGACCTTTTTAATCCCTCTAAAACAGGGGCTTTCAACCAGTGGTCCGGGGACCACCAGTGGTCCTTGAGGGGGTTCCAGGGGGTCCCCAGGCAAATGAATAGTTAGCAACCAAATTGACCCTTATATGTCTGTAACTCTGAGTGTACAAATGGAACCAAATGGACCCGTTAGGGTCCATTTGGTTCCATTTGTACACTCTCAGAGTTAAATGAACACTGATGATGGTGATACAGTGTAGATTGGGACCCCCTAAAAAATCTAAATGGTTGAGTCCCTGGCATATATTTTCAAATGGGGGTCCCAGGGCTAATATTTGTCAATTTGGGGGTCCTTGATGCGAAAAAGGTTGAAAACCACTGCTCTAAAATATAAATGGACACACAACAAACAATACTACAAAACATGGTCAAACATTGGCCACATTGTCAAATATTACCTAAGAAATAGGCGCACATTGTGAAAATAGAAGATCTACAAGCTCACATCACAACGCCTCGCGATTGTGAGCTTGTAGATCTGCTATTTTCACAAGCCCGCGGACCCCCATTTGAAAAGATATGCCAGCTAGGGAGTCCCATAAGAGAAGATTTTTACGTCTCTAGCAGTGATTCTTTTAATTTCAAGGACCCCCAGTTTGACATGCATTAGGCTACGGACCCCTATTTAATGGCATTTCTATCTCCGGGACCCCAATTTATATTGTAAAATCTATGTCAATTTAACCATAAGCCATAAGGGTCAATTTGGTTCCTAACTATCCATCATTTAGCTCGGTACGCCCTGGATCTCCCTCGAGGACCCCTGGGGGTCCCGAATTATCATTGTACCAACAATTAATGCGGTAGGGTTAGACAGTGGCACGTTGTGAGGGTGTAGGCTGGCCATTATTGAGAATGTTGTCCAAAATAGGGACACCAGGTTGAAAACAGACTATTATTAGTAGTAGTAGTAGTAATTTGTATTATAGATTGTGGCTTATGTTGTTTGTATATTTGGCTGTTTGTCTTGACTGCAAGGCCCTTTGCTTCTGTCTTGTCTAGCCTCATTTATGCCAGTGGTTGCCAGTGGTTATTTGTTTAATTCCTTTTTTTACTATTACTTAGTTATTTCTAATTGGCGTCTAGACATTACCAAACATTGTTTCTAATGTATATTATCCTTTTATCCCTTACCTCATAGAGCACTACAATGTTGCAGGACAGATATGCAGCCAGTGGAGCTAAGTGAGTAAGCTACTACTCATGTTAACACACCACTGATACCTGGCAGACAAATGACAAACATCTGACACACTTCAGTTTCTGCTATTAGAAACGTAATGCCAGGTTACACTTTTAAATTGTAATTGTTTATTTTTGTTATGTTTTCTGGCAGTCTGGCAGAGTCAACTGAGAGCCTAAGACCAGACCCAACAAGAAGGATGTTTCCCAGGTCTTGGACCTTGAATAACAACCCAGATGGGCCTTCATTGACTCATTGACCCCTGCTTCAGAGAACTGGAACATGTAAGCAAATGTATTCCTTTGAAGTAGGCCTGCATGTGCTTCCTTCAGTCAGTTGAATATTAAGAACACTAAATATATTTTATTGTAGGACTAGTGCTCATGATGCACACCAGCAAATAGTTATTGATGGGGATGGGGTGGCGACTGTTGACGAATACAAGTATTTGGGTACAACGATTGATTCCAAGCTGACATGGAATTCCTACACTAATGCCATCTATAAGAAAGGTCAGCAGAGGCTGCATTTTATGCACAGACTGAGACAGTATAATGTGCAAAAAAGTGTAATGGTGCTCTTCCATCGATCCTTCGTGGAGAGTGCACTGACTTTCTGTTTTGTTTCCTGGTATGGCTCACTATCATTGGTTAATAAGAACAAACTCCATAAAATCATCAATGTATCCAGCAAGATAGCTGGGGTACGACATGAGAGTATAGCAGCAATGTATGAGACCCGGGTGCTTAGGAAGGGGAGAGCTATTGCTTGGGATAGAACGCACCCGTTATACAGTCAATACCACCTTTTACCATCAGGACGACGGTACACAGTGCCAATGTTGCAGGCTAGGGCTTCAAGATCATTTGTCCCTATAGGACTCCTGAACAAACAGGCCCCATCTCAGTTCTGTGCATACAATGTAATGTGATGCCTCTTGAATCATGACTGGTGGCCTTTTCCAGTTTGTATGTATTTTGTATTTATGTTATGTGTTTGTGATTTTTTTGTATCCTGATGGCACAAAAATGTTGTCTCTCTGTGATCTCTCTCTAGTTATGGATGAACACCGGTAGATCCTCGTTGGAGGAATGTGAACTGACCTGCTCTCTCTCTTTATCTGTCTGTGTCATAGGATGAACTCTGACGAATCCTCGATTGACGGAACTCCTACTTTGTACCCAAAGTGATCCGCTGTGGGACCTTAAGCAGCTGGACAAAGGTACAGTAATTACTGTTTCTGACGGAGTATCTCATGAAAGTATACGCTTGTTTAAATAACTGGCTGCTGTAAATTAATGTTTTTAACTTTGCAGCCCGCCTGACATGTCTCCACCACATGAAGTTAGGACATACATGCTCTGCTCACATCCTTGAGGTAAGAAATGTGCATATATGGCAATTTTCATATTTGACTATAAGATTCAGAATGCAACGCATACATTTTTTGTGATATTTTTTTGTTTTTTCTGTTTGTGTTTGTGTCAGTCTGCAGAAGACCCCAACACCTTTCTTCAGGCAAGACCACTCCACTCAGCCCTGCCGTCTGTGAAACCATCTGCACATGCCATTGGAGCCATGCCTGTATTGACCTTCCCAAAAGATGACACCTTTTTTATCCAGGGGGAGGCAGTATTGTGACCAGGATTACTACATGTTTTTGTGAGGGTACCTACCCTAGGAGACACGGGGAGAACATGCAAACTCCACACAGAAAGGCCCCTTCGCCAACCCCACCTAGGGGGTGGGCACTGATGACTCGGAGGAGAGGACACGCCCACAGCATCAACTGCGGGAATCGAACCCAGGACCTTCTAGCTGTGAGGCGACAGCACTACCAACTGCGCCACCGTGCTCCCCCCAAAAGAGGACACCTATGCCAGCATGATGTATCTCATGGCGAGTGATTACACCGTTCACCTCACATACCCCAAGTGGAACATGACTCATAGAAAAAGACCAAACGCCACCAGTTCAGTTCCTTGATGTTGCTGTAATACGGTTAGTTGATTACTCAGGTTAGTCACCAACAGAGCTTGGTACTGCTTTATTACCGCCAAGACGTCTTGGTAACAATTATTCTTCAACTGATGGACCCTGTGAAGTAAGGATCAGTTATGCCTCTCCCTCAAAGCACTTTATATATACATTGTATTGTCACGCTGGATGGTTTTTAGAATTGAATGTTTCCAGTTGAGTGTCCAGACTTGAGTGTCTGCTGTGTAAAGTGTGAAGTCCTCCCCCTGCCCAACTTTGCAGTGGTTCTCAAACTTATTCCAGTCCAGGATCCCCAAATTAATATTAGGCTTTGGACCCCCCTCTGAAAATAATCTGTGCCGCTGGGCCTCCCCATACACAATTTGGGTTGTTAAAATTATATCATGGGTTAAAGTAGTAAAACTGACATTGAGGCTATGTCAACAAATGTTCAGCAGGACCTCCTCAAATCCTTTCATGGACTCCTGGGGGTCCCTGCGTGGACCCCACTTTGAGAACCACTATTTTATAGCATGTGGGCCTGAGCTGCTTTATAAAAGAAAATAAATGCTGAAAATAAGAATGCTTCTGGTGTCTTAATTTAAGACTTTTCATTCTATTATTTTGAAGGAATTGCTTCTTATTGTAAGAGTTTTGGGGCTTATTATTATTCTCAGATTTAAGGAAAAAATCCTCAGAATCGGCTTAATAAAGAGAACAAAAATACCACATTTAAGCATATCTTTCTTAAATAACAAAGTATTCATTGCTTGTATTAAGCAGAACTTGCTTTAGATGTAGGCATTTTTGTCTAGTTTTAAGCACCAGTATGCTCTTTCAGTGGCTAGACTTTGTTTCTAGTTTTAAGAATTCTAGTATAGAAAAAAATGCTTACCCCATTGGCAGTTTTTTTTGCTTGATATAAAGAAATATGTCTCAATTTAAAAATATTTTGCTTGTTTTAATTTGGCCATTTTTTGCAGTGTATATATATTAAAAAAATTGCCGGAGGCACTCGGTGCCGCGCTATGAGCTTGTAGATCTGCTATTTTTGAATAGCCAAACAAATCTAAAAATGACACAGATGCATTCCCGGTCTTAATGGGTTAAAAAACAACAGCAAAGCGTATTGACTGCTGGAGCTGTGACCCGCATTCAGCATACTTCACTTCATCAGTTTATCCCCTGAAGGCGTGCGCGCGGTGCGGGCTAAATGCGGTAAGAAGGAAAGATTGTCACAACAAAAGGGTCGCGCAAGGTGCAAAATAACTGGTTGAAAGTCGCACGGAAAAACACAAACAAAACAGGCATTGTGTTGCTGAAAGGTTCCCATTCACTGCGAAAATGAATAGAGCACAAAAGGACGCGCGCGGCCCCTCGTCGTTTGATGCTGGGATCAACGCCAGTGCGCAGACATAAGCCATTTACCACGTGTCTCGCGGGTGGGGGGGCGGGTTGGGGGGGGGGTGAGGAAAAGCCATTGATAATCACACTACATCCCGTGTGACAAACTCCCATTCATTTTGTGCACAGAATAGAATACCACAGAGATGGAGATGAAAGATAGATGAAAATGTTTGCTATAGGCCAAGTCCCCAGTCTGTGAGTTTGTGAAACAGTGTGAAAGACCCCCCCCCCCCCCCTCCCCCCGCCCGACACTAGCACTCTAGTTTCCTAAACTATTAGCCCAGTATGTAGAATTATGATGTTTAGCCCTGTGGTTCTCAAACTTCTTCATGTCAAGGACCCCCAAATTGACACTTATTAGCCTGCGGACCCCCATTTTAAAAGATATGCCCAGGACCCCCATAATAATAATAATAAACTTTATTTGTATAGCACCTTTCATGACATGAAATGCAGCGCAAAGTGCTTTACAGAGCAAGAATACAAATACAGTTACAACCAATTTAACAATAAAGCAAAAAAAATAAAAAATAAAATAAAATAAAAGCAAAAGCATAAAACAACATTAAAATAGGCAATACAGTGAGGACTTAAAAATCAACCAATGAATCAGCTAAAAGCAAGAGTGAAGAAATAGGTCTTGAGCTGTGCTTTAAAGCTATCGACAGAGGCTGCCTGTCTTAGGTGTAATGGGAGTTTATTCCACACTGTCGGTCCGTAAAAGCAGAATGCTGCTTCACCGTATTTTTGATATGTCATTGTAGGCACCTCGAGCAGGTCAGCACTTGAAGACCTGAGGGGCCGATTTGGAACATATCTCTCTAGGCAGTCATAGGAGAAGATGTTTACTGCTCTAGCAGTGATTTCCATGCATTTGACATGCATTATGTTACAGACCCACATTTCATGTCATTTCTATCTCCGGGACCCCAATTTATATTGTAAAATCAATGTTAATGTAACTCTGAGAGTGTACAGATGGAACCAAATGGACCCGTTATTGGTTCCATTTGTACACTCTCTGAGTTACAGACCCATACGGGTCCATTTTGTTCCTAATTATCTATCAGTTAGCTAGGGACCCCCTGGAACTCCCTCAAGGACCCCTGGGGGTCCCCGGACACCACTTTGAGAACCAATGGTTTAGCCCATCAAGACCGGGAAAGCATCTGTCATTTTAGATTTTAGCTATACATGCTATATGCAAATGTTAAATCTAAATCTAGAACAGTGGTTTAGAACAGTGGTTCTCAAATATAGCAGACCTACAAGCTCACAGTACGACACTTTTGTGCCACGCTGCGAAGCTTGTACATCTGCTATTTTTGAACATTCTTGAAAAATCCTGAAAGTGTTTAAAAAATGTTGAATAATTATTGTATGTCGCTCAAAACAAGAGCGATTACCAACAGAAGCATATTGGGGGATTTTGGCAAATTCTTTGGAGCCGCTACCCACACAAATACCTGATCCTTACTAGCTGTACCTCGTTGTAAAGGTGACTCATCAACAATACAAATGCGATAAAACAATACCAATTGGTATTATTGAAGTGGAGAAATAACGGACCGCAGTTACGTTTCCTAACTTTTTGTGGGCAAAGTTTAAATATGGAGATTTCAGGTTTCTGCCCGACAGCAACGATATCGTCATATGTCCAAAACTGTCACTTTAGGATTAAACATTCAAAAGTAGCAAATACAGCAGATCTGCAAGCTCTACAAGAAGATGCATTTGTTTTTTTAGGATGCATTTTTTGTGGGGTACTGTGTGTGTGTGTGTGTGTGTGTGTGTGTGTGTGTGTGTGTGTGTGTGTGTGTGTGTGTGTGTGTGTGTGTGTGTGTGTGTGTGTGTGTGTGTGTGTGTGTTTGGGGGGGGGGGATTACGATCAACGCCGTTTACTGCATGTGCGTTAGCGTGGTCGTTGCTTACGGGCATGGAGGAGAGGATCGCTGACCCAATCAATCATGATGCAGTTAAAGAGGCTTTTTAACCACTTAAGCCCTGCTGTACTTGGATGACCTGGGCCCCCCAGGGCTACGTGTTATACCCCCCACCCACACCCACCCCTCATGTTTTACCTCCACACTGAATGTCTTCGCCGAAAATAGACGTTCTATGAGCGCACACGTGTGTGTGTGTGTGTGTGTGTGTGTGTGTGTGTGTGTGTGTGTGTGTGTGTGTGTGTGTGTGTGTGTGTGTGTGTGTGTGTGTGTGTGTGTGCGCGCGTGCGTGCGTGCGTGCGTGCGTGTGTGTGTTATAGTAGTAGTAGTAGTAGTAGTAGTCTCCATTGGAAATGTATTGGTTATTTTGTGCATGGGCCTAGATAACAGGTGCTATACATTAGCTTGATTAGCTTGGGGGAATGTCTCTTTATCTGTTTGACAGCTAGTATGTCTGAGCGAATGGCTATATCACGAAAAGTAAAAGACACATGCACATTTTTTTTGGGGGGTGGGGGGGGGACTACGAGTGGCCTGAGATATTGAGGGATATTGGCTATGGTGTTCCTATGATAAAAAAAAATGTGTATAGAGCGAGTTAAAAATGTGTTTTTCTTTCACATTTTGTGAATGCATGACCTGCCTCCATCGTGTTTCCCAACACTGTCTCTGCGCTCAAACTTTGTCATGCTTTCTTTCTCTCCCCCCACCCCCCCCCCCCACCCCCCCCCCCCACACACACACACTCTCTTTTTGCTCTTTTTTCCCTGCAATTCCTGGAAAAGTATAACCGTTTTGGACATAATATACAAGGTTTCCACCCGACGGTGTGTCGCGCCTCCTGTGGGGGACGTCCCAAAGCAATAACGGCGCGGTCGGTGTCGCAGGCATAAAGCAATAATGGAATCTAATGCGTCGGCTGATCTGACTCGGCTCACCCCGCTTTACTCCGTCATTTATTGGACGTGGGAGGAAGGGAGGGGAGGGAGGGGAGGGAGGGGAAAATCGGCGATCGGAATCCCAAGACGCTTTGGCGGGGAGATCTGCCGTTTATTGCTTTGGGTTTCTATGGCTGCATGCCGTTAGATATCGTCTCTGTCGGGTGGAAACCTCATATGTCCAAAACTGTTGTTTTTCAGGATTCCATTTTTTTTTTGTAAAAAAAGACACAAAAAGTTAAAAATATCTCCATATTTTAACTGTTTGTGTTAATGCAAATGTAACAGAAATAGTCAATCTACTCATTTGCGACACGTTGTTAGCTTGTAGATTGTTATTTTTGCAAATTTTTGATGTTTCTAAGTGAAAGGGAAAGTGGTTCATTCTGTCTGTGGGTTTTATAAATATTGAGCCAATGAAAAGTATTGACAAGGGCTTGTGACTAAATCCTAACTACATTGGATCCATTGGAACACAGGTTCTCTTTTTTTTTTACATTTCCGGAAAAGTCACAGTTTGGACATCCGACAGCACAACCTCGAAAAAACACAAAGCAAGATAAAAGTCGGCTACTTACTGTATGTACTAGGCCTACAATACTCAAGTGAATGTATTTAGTTACTGTCCGCTACTGAGTATTTGCGACCTTCAGCAGACTTCTAAAAAAGGTATTTCAGTGTTTTCTTTTGTGACTTTGCTGTGGAGCAAACAACAACACGGGTTCATGGGAGTCAGAATACACCCAGCAACACCCAGGCGCACACACTGCACTCTGAATCTGAGTCGGGCTTCATTGGATTGGAAACGATTTCTTCATTGTGAGGTAGAACACTTGATACGACGCAGCAGATGGATTAGAAAGTTGCTTTGCACTTTGAAAAGGAAAAGAAAGAGAAAAAAAGAGTTACACATAAACGCAGGGTCACGTACACGCACACACCCACGAGTACACACTATGGACTTTGTTTATTTAAACATGACTGCATTAATCCCCTGCCTATGAGGATTGGTTTAGCATACTGTATTATGTTGTTAAAGTAAGTACAATTAGCTAGACATTCTTGTAAACACAGTGACATGCCATGCTATAACAATTATTTACAACAATTGAATATGCATGCATAATAATCTGAGGCCTTGCAAAACGCATTCGAGGAGAGCTATGAAACAAATGCAACCCAACGGCTCAGCGACATAATGGTACATCAATTTAAACTAACTAGTTGGGACAAATTAACATAATGGTTGGTTGGGAAAGTATAATTACAGCCGTATACTTTTAGCCTGTCAATGGCGGCACGCAGTGGTGGAAAAAGTACTCAAATTCTTTACTTATGTAAAAGTATCAATACTGCAATGTAGAAGTACTCTATCACAAGTAAAAGTCCGTAATTCAAAATGTACTTTAGTAAAAGTACAAAAGTATCAGTATCAAAATGTACTCAAAGCACCAAAAGTAAAAGTACTAAAATGTTTGAAACGTCCTACCGGGGAAACTCCCCCCTGTCAGGTGGTAAGAAGCAGCTTGCTAGCTCCTCATGCATTGAAGGAAGCAGGGGCCCAGCTCTAGGCTCTCCCTAGGCTGGCAGAGGGAGAGTAGCGCACAGGATTACATAGGAAAACTGGCACTGGGTGGAACAAATAGGTTATAAAATCGTGGGATAAAAACATAAATAATAATAATAATAATATAGTGCTTTAATCTTTTAACAAAAAACTTTAGTTTTAACCAAAAAACATCACTTACCCTATACTATAATAAAACAAAACAAAAGAGGAAACACGTTTGAAGTTACGTTACCAAACCTGCCTATCGCAGCTCATAACTTTTTTTTGCATATGCCTACATACTGCATATTGACTCTGTTGGGTAGAAACCTCATATCTCCCAAACTGTTACTTTTCACGTTTCACGTTTCACGCTCCGAAACGCGCCGCTTCGCACCCTGTTTCGAGCTTGTGGATCTGCCACCTTTGATGATTTCGTGTGACGCTGTAGTGTGATCAAGTAGGGGCGGTGATTTACGGAAAAAAAAAAACACAAACAAGTTTGAATACGGAGATGAGAGGTTTCTGCCCGACAACAGCGGGCGTTAGTGTTCGCATTTATATTTTTGTACATGCTTTGCAAAGTATACTAAAACGGTAACTGTGCTGAAGCGGCACATCAGGCCCGTTGCACACCTGCTCCTATGTGCAGTGTGCAGGCTGAGATCTGAGTCGAGGAGGTTGGAGTTTGTATGTGTGGTTGAAAATGACCCAGTTTCTCTGCGTCCATGCATGCGATCCATGTGGTGGGAAGTAACAAAGTACGTGTGCTCGAGTACTGTTACTCACAGTAACTACACTTTTGAGGTACTTTTACTCTACTTTAGGCATGTCCATTTTTTTTCAAAGCTTTATACTGTTACTCCACTAAATCTCAGATGTTTTGACGGCCACTACAATCATGTTACAGGTTCAGTTAGTTGTGACAGTGTGTAGTAAAAGTAGTGATAATCTACAAGCTCACAATGTGTCACGTGGCCTTTTTTGTTGTTGCTATTTTTTACTTTCTTTGACATTTTTTTTTTATATACAGTATATCATGGGCTCTATCTTGGGCCGAAGTAGCTAAACCCACTATTTTGTGATTTAGAAAGCGCAAGGGGCGTTCCCATGCAAAAGCTGCTATTTTCCGACTCCAACCGTAATTCACCTGCGCTACCGGGTAGGCTACATTATGCATAGGTGTGGTTTGGGCGTTACGATAATAAAACCAATCACCGTGCCAGATGCCATTGCCTTTAAGAGAAGACTGCCAAGCCATCCCCAGTGCAATCAGACGTTGCCTTGGAATAAATGTATATTTGATACACAGAATTATCACTCACACATTGCTGGTTATAGGGAACTTTAAATTACAGCAATCTGCTTGTGTGTTCTGGATTCATTAAACAAAATGGCTTATAGCAACGACATTGTATTTGTCTTTGATATAAGTTTAACTGGCAACTGCTGATAAAAACAATTTATTAACACAAGGAAATAACAGTCACACTTGTGTGGATTACGGTAAAATTGAAATGACAATCACAATCACTTAATTCAGAAGTGCCACTGCGACTCACTCTGCAGCCGCACTGAGGCACTTATAACGTTGGACATTATACACCCAATGATTGATTCATATGCTCTAGCCTTTGATTGCCTTTCAATTAAACCATACTTGATAGACATAGACTTATTTACCTACATGTTACTGATTATAGAGAATGTTATATTATTGTAATCCGTTCTTTATTTCCTGCGAAATGGCTTAATTATGTTGCACTGAAAACTCTTGAGCCGCACTGAAACCACAAAAAAACACGTTTGCTTCATACGCTCTAGCCTTTGATTGCCTTTGAATGAAACTAATGGATTAATAAAGCTGGAAGTGTGTAATTTGGAGCGAATGGCATGGTGCAGCACAAATTGTCTTCTTTGAGAGCAAATAACGGAGTCGACATAATGTATAGCGGGTAGTGTGGCCATAAGATACCGTTTAGGGACAGCACCAGCTGCCTTGTGCGTAATTCACGGGTAGCGGTAGTGCTAAGGGGTAAGGCGATATATTACATGCCCAGAATAGGGACACCGGTTGAAAGTGGTTAAGATGGTGTGTGGATGCACATAACACTTCCAATAACAAGAGCTTATGACTAAATAATAACTACATTAGATCCATTAGAACACAGAATGTATTTTTATTTTATATTTTTCCCGAAAAGTAAGCACTTTTGTACATACGCCCGGCAGCGACTATTATTTTATAACATTGCAAACGCGCAGCACAATGTGAGTCCATCATAGGTTTGTAATGGAACCTTAGTTAATGTGCGTTATAGAATGAACAAGCAAGTGCTGACATCAGTTAAAAAATAAATGAATAAATAAAAAATTATCCAGAAATAGCTGAGGAAAAAACGAGACGCGGAACTGAGCTAATTTCTCAAGCGCTCCAATGCGTCAGTAAATCTACCCGGCGTGTCCCTACCGCGCATGGTATAGGGCTACAGTAATACAGCAAAAAATAATAATAACAATACAGGAGATGGACCATTATTTACCCGGCAACACTCTGCTGCGTTTTTTCATTAACCCATATGATCCTTGCATAATGTTGAACGGGGGGAACAAGCCAGACGCGAGTCATCAGTCACAGAAACGGCGCGCGGATCGTTCGCAGCCAATCGATCACCGTCACTCCGGAATACCAAAGGAGCTAATGAGAGAAATCACACCCAAATGCCAGGCTGGGGCTCTGTGTGTGTGTGTGTGTGTCTGTGTCTGTGTGGGTGGTGGGGGGGGGGGGGGGCTTGGGTTTGAGGGGAGCGCCAGTGTTTTGATGGTATGTTAACAGTAGAGAAAAAAAAAAGGACAAAACAAACAAAAAAAACACCACACAAGGTTGAACAAATGTAATGGCGGCTCATGTGTTCAATACCGGGGTCTTCAACGTTGTTCAGGCCAAGGCAGGCCCGGCTCCAGGATGAAATGACTGGGAGGGGGACAGTTGAAAATGGCGAGGGGACATTATTTTTTTATATGGCGCGAAGCGTCATAGCACGTGGAATAAGCTTGTGGATCTGCTACTTTAGATACTTCTGTGTGACATTCTATGATCATGCAGGGCATTAATTTACAAGAAACACCAAAAAGTTAAAATATGGAGATAAGAGGTTTCTGAAATAGGGTTAGGGTTATGTGCGTATTTCACGCACATGTGTTTTCCAAGTTGTGGTTGGAAGTGGCATGTGATTAAAGATGAAGGCTGTAAACTGAAGAAGACATAAACATGACAGCAGTGTGGGTGTGTGTGCGCGCGTGCGTGTGCGTGTGTGCGTGTGCGTGTGCGTGTGTGCGTGCGTGCGTGCGTGCGTGCGTGCGTGCGTGCATGCGTGTGACAAACATGACAGGAACATTAATACCCAGTTCACTGCACTGAACAACTACAGTCAACACAGCATGCACTCTGTGTATGTGTGTGAGTGCGTGTGCGTGTGTGTGTTTGTGTGTGTGTGTGTGTGTGTGTGTATATGTGTGCGTGCCTATAAGTATTTATGTCTGCAACAGTATGCATGTGTGCGTGCGTGCCCCACATCTAAACCCAGGAAATCCATTGCATGCTGGGTA
>NC_139955.1:2879992-2887492 GCF_963454915.1 Gymnoscopelus microlampas | reverse complement strand
CACACACACACACACACACACACACACACACACACACACACACAGATCTATGTGTAATAGCCACCCTGCATAAAAATACACATTAGCAAGCACAGCGGTCCAGTCAATGTGGCTATACCACCACCGCAGTCCATCAATACTGCTTCAGCGTGCCTTCAGGAGACATTGAATTAATAACGACTTGCCCACAGACACGGCCACAGAAACCTGATGTGTGTGATCTGCTCATGAGCAGGTTCCTATAAGCGCTGACGACCCGACGGGTGGAAACCTCATTATGTCCGAAACCGTTACTTTTCAGGATTCAAAAGCATCAAAAGCAGCAGTTCCGCGAGCTGGAAACGCGACGCTTCGCGCCGCGTTTCCAGCTGGCAGACCTGCTGCTTTTGAGGCTTTTGTGTGAGGCTGTGGTGTGATCAAGTAGGGCGTTAATTTGCGAAAAAAACACAAAAGTGTGGAAATAAGAGGTTATTCTGCCCGACAGCAACGATATATCTGCTCATAAGCAGGTCCTATTAGCACACATAAACCTGATCTGCTCTTACACAGGTCCTATAAGCACCACGCTGCTTGAAAGGAAAAGGTCGAGGGCCCTCTGGGTGAGTTGTTTTTCTCCCTGCTGGCAGAATGAGTGGAGTTCGGAGGAAGACAGGAGGTTGACCTTACTGTACCGTTGCTGTCAGGTAGAAACGTAATCATGCTACAGCATCACACAAAATCCTAGTTCTACAAGCCCGAAACGTGGCGCGAAGTGACGCGTTTTGAGCTTTTAGATCTGCAATTTGTTTTATTTTTTAAGTTGAATCCTGAAAAGTAACAGTTTTGGACATACAAGGTTGCATATCTACAAGTTCTACACTGTAACATACAGTTAATTTAGCTCTAAGAGTGCACAAATGGAACCAAATGGACCCCATACGTTGGACCCCTTGGTGGTCTGCGGACCCAGTGTAATTGTCTATGTGATATGCAGGCTTTTTTTTTTATCTGTAGACACGCAACGAAAAGAACAACGATGCATCGTGAATGGCTTTTACGGGTGCAGTACGTTAGTCCGACAGCGCATTCCTCCGACAGCGCAGCGCTCCGACGTTTCCAATACTAAACCCGAACCAAACCCGCACCCTAACCCTAACCGCACGCGGATGCCACATAGTCGGAGAAAAGGTCTGTCGGATTAACGCATGCCTCCCGGCTTTTACTGTGAACAAAAACATTCTTCACCACTTCATACTAGACTGTGTGTTACTGTGTGAGTGTGCGCGTGGATGTACACTGTACAGTATCTGTAATCTTGTATTTGTGTACTGCATAATTTTGTACTGTTCTTTCCCATTTTGTACGGGATGTATTTTGTTCTCTTGTGAAGGTATGGGAATTTGAACTGTTTGCACAGGAATTGTTGATGTGGTTTCTCCTGAGAAACACTTTTTGAGTGTGTGTGTGTGTGTGTGTGTGTGTGTGTGTGTGTGTGTGTGTGTGTGTGTGTGTGTGTGTGTGTGTGTGTGTGTGTGTGTGTGTGTGTGTGTGTGTGTGTGTGTGTGAAATAATATTTCATATTGAAATAAATGCTTTTCATCCATACTGTATGACACACACACACACACACACACACACACACACACACACACACACACACACACACACACACACACACACACACACACACACACACACACACACACACACACACACTCAAGGCATCCATGCTGAATTCCAAACAAATAATGGGCAATTCCCCCTAAATAAGCACGCCGACATGCTTGATGTTTCTCATTAAAGGCGTTTGATGATTTATACAGAGAGAAAAATTACCATCCACAGAGAATGCTTAAAAAGCTGTAGCCTGGAACTTATTTTAATTAATAAAACCTTATTTGAAGCGGTCTGTATATACAGTAGAGGTCTTCGTGGGTCCACCCAGAAAGGAAAATACCCCTGATACCCGAGACTCCACCTCAGCCCGTAGCACTTGCCCCAGCCTTGACGACCTTGCAGGATTATGCAAAGGCTAGAATGTGACTTGGATAGCATGTTATGTAGACAGATGCCAGGTCATTGTTGACCTGGTATCCTATAGGGTGTATAGTTTCAATGTAGGCTGATGATAGGTTCTCAGTTTACGTATGTATTAGTTATTATTAGATTATTGGTTTACTTATGTATTACTTTAGATTACTATTTTTATGCATTAGATGTATTATGTGTATTATGATGTATTATGATGTTTTACCTTGTGTCCTTGCTTACTGTAAATCGCTCTGGATTAAGAGCGTCTGCTAAATGCCTAAACTGATTGTAAACTGTAAACTGATTACATTATAATGAACTTGTAGATCTGGTATTTTCAAATATTAATATAATATATACATTTTGATGCCACTACTTTTGTACTTTTACTCAAGTAAATTTTGAATTCTGGACTTTTACTTGTAACAGAGTATTTCTACATTGCAGTATTCATACTTTTACTTAAGTAAAGAATTTGAGTACTTTTTCCACCACTGCGTGTTACCCCCCAATGCCGGCTAGCAGCGAGGGTCTCACCAGAGGCCTCTCTTCCCATCATATCTCATATCTTCGCCTTTATTACGGCGAGCTAAATCGTCTCCGTCAAGGCGGCGAGACAGTCCTGTCTAATTAGATGATCCTCCAAATGATATCATTTGTTAGATCATTTTCAGCATGGATCTAATTTGGAATCTTTATTGCATGGGAGTCCAATGGGCGTAATAAATATCGGAATAAAATAATTCCGTGTCCCCCTCGCCTATTACTTATGTCCCCATAAAAAACGGGGCGAGTGTATTAAGCTGGCAATTAGGATTTCATTAAAATCTATTAATGGAGGGATCATTTGTACTGGTTGAATTATCGCAAACCATCTTCACACATCGCCTCTGGGGGCAGAGAGGGCATGGCTAATAATCTCTCTCTCTCTCACACACACGCACACACACACACACACACACACACACACGCACGCACACACGCACACACACACAGATCATGTATATCGTCTCTGTCGGGTGGAAACCCCATATGTCCAAAACTGTTACTTTTCAGGATTCAAATTCAAAAGTAGCAAAATTAGCAGATCTACAAGCTTGGTCTCGAGCTTGTAGATCTGCTGCTTTTGATGCTTTTGTGTGACGCTGTAGTATGATCAAGCATGGCATTCATTTACGAATTTACGATGCGACACGTTGTGAGCTTGTAGATCTGCTATTTTCAAACAGCCTAGGTATAAAATAGGGCTAAAGTGGTTAATGTATGTTTTATAATGTAGTCATTTATATATGTAAAGTAACTAGTAACTAAAGTTTTCAAATAATTGTAGTGGAGTAAAAGTACGATATTTGCCTCTGAGCTGTAGCGTTGTAGAAGTAAAAGTATGGACAACTGGAAATGGACTACCTAAGTCCAGTACTTGAGTAAATGTACTCACTTTACACCACCGGTTTCTGCCCGACAGCGACGATGTGAATGTGATATTCGTGCGAACGCACGCGCGTACACGTGCGTCTTTCTTTCAAAGCTGATCAGCTTACTCCATCATATTGAACCAAATCCACGGTGGCGCCACGTATTTCTCGGAAGACCCGGTGCACCTACACTAGAAAAAAACACACAAGCCACAGTCCTGCTGCTACTGCTGCTGCTCAAAGACAATGGACTTAAATACTATCCTCTCTCTCTCTCTCTCTCTCTCTCTCTCTCTCTCTCTCTCTCTCTCTCTCTCTCTCACACACACACACACACACACACACACACACACACACACACACACACACACACACACACACACACACACACACACACACACACACACACACACACACACACACGCGCACGCACACTAAGCAGACAATCAGTCGCTGCCAGCATGCCTGAACACAATAGCTCGTATTAATATTTCATCATTCTACCCCTTCCATTGACCACCACATACCAGAAATATTCTGAATGGCAGCTACAAAGGAGCGTGTGTGTGCGTGTGCGTGTTCGGTTGCTTAAGTTTGCATGTCTGTGAGAATTTCTGCAAAGACAAGGAAAGAAAGGAGGTTTAACCACATCCACCCCTAGTTGACCGGAGTCCAGTGGTGTAAAGTAACTAAGTACATGTACTCAAGTACTGTACTTAAGCACAATTTTGAGGTACTTTAAATTGGAATATTTCCAATTGTCTATACTTTTACTTTACTGCACTACATCTCAGAGGCAAATAATGTACTTTTACTCCACTACAATTATTTGAAAACTTTAGTTACGAGTTACTTTGAAGATATAAAATATTATATTATAAAACATGCATTAACCACTTTAGCCCTATTTTATACCTAGGCTATTTGAAAATTGCAGATCTACAAGTCATTCTCACACAATCTAACTGCCATTGTGTCATAATGAACCGCTCTAATGACAGCTTGATACGGGGTGACGCACGTTGACATTAAGACATTCATTCACCTAATGTGACTAGTCTATTCATGCGCACATGCGTGCGTGCGCACACACACACACACACACACACACACACACACACACCTTATAAACATTATAAGCGGCATCAAGACAGGTGATAATTGAGTTATTTGAGGAGCTTTATAATGTGTTATGATTGCATCAGCCAACACATCAGCAGTGGGGGAGTCTAGGGGCTCGAATCCGGCTGAGCGTCTGAACGAACCCATTGGTGTTGTGAGGAGAGGGAAGCTGAATGGGGAAGGTCGAGCTCTGTCACTCCAGGTAGAAGTAAAAGTACTGAAAATTGGAAATACTCCGCTAAAGTAAAAAATACCTCACAATTTTACTTAAGTACAGTACTTGAGTACATGTACTTAGTTACTTTACACCACTCGGTACAGTATAGCCTTTCTGTGGTGTCGAGGCTATAATCATATAAACAGTCCACACTCAGCTCGACCCCTTTCCTTTCCGTTCACCCACCCCTCCCACCAACGCATGGTCATGCCTACAATTGTTGTTTGGTTTGATAAGTGTATTTGTTTTCTTTAGGGTTTTTTTTAAAAGGAAAATGGAGTTTCATGCCCCTTTAAACCGGCACGCACGCACGCACGCACGCACGCACACGCACACGCACACGCACACGCACACACACACACACACAGAGAGAGAGAGAGAAAGTAGTGAGATATAAGAAGGTGCTGTTGGAAAGGAGGGAAAAAAAGTTGAAAAGAAAACTTCCAGCCACTGATCTTGAAGATCTAAAGATGGCGTAACGATGAGAGAGAGAGGCTTCTGGGATTGCTCGAGGGCACGGAACGGGAGAGAGAGACTGAGAGAGAGAGAGAGAGAGAGAGAGAGAGAGAGAGAAAGAGAGAGAGGAGGTGGGTGTTAGAGGTGTAGAATTAGGGTGCAGCATTCTGATGAGGTGGCGGCGATGCCGAAAAGATTGCCAAGGATCGCTCCTCGTTAACCACATGAAGACTATTGTCCCTATTTTTTTTTGGGGGGGGGGCGAGCATTTGGTGAAAAGGAGGGGATCTAGAATAGAGCTCCTATGGTTGAGGTTCTCTCTTAAATACCTTAAAATTGGAAGATAGTTGACCTAAAAACTGTGCTAATAGCACACAAAGCACACACAATTCTACTCACCCTCTGCATTCAGAGGCTGTTTGAAGCTAAAGAGTGCCGGTATAGGTTGAGGGGAACAAATATGCTTAAAATAACTAAAAAAAAAAAAAAAAAAACATATGGAAAAGCAATGTGTATCAGCAAAAGCGATGAAAATTTTGGAATCGCTATGGAAATGATAAATACAAATGTGCAGCTCTATTTGCAGATTTAAGAAATTGATATGGTAATTAAATATAAAAAAATATTATAACAAATAATATGTAATACTTAAAAAAATAAATAGAAATATTGTCTTTGTTTTGTTTCTACTGATTGATGATTCTGCAATTGTTTTCTGTTTGATATAGCTTATTTTAAAGTAAGAAGGGTAGGCACTATAAGCTAAGGCTTCAGCCTACACCTTGTCGGTTTAGCTGTTTTGTTTGTTTAGTCGTATGAAGTGTCACATGGCTAATGACCGAAATAAACTATTACTACTACTACTGTGGGCCGGGGCCCACTAGGTGGGCCGTGAGGATATTGCAAGTGGGCCCCCAAATAAGATTTTGATATTTAGTCGACTAAGACTAGACTAAGACTAAACAATTTCAGATGACTAAAATAGGACTAAAACTAAATGGTGTGTTATTCAAAAGACTAAGACTAAAACTAAATCAGAATTTGCTGCAGTGTAATTGTTTTTGACTAAGACTAAGACTAAAAGACTAAAAGACTAAAAGACTAAAAGACTACGATTTTGATATTTAGTCGACTAAAACTAGACTAAGATTAAACAATTTCTGAAGACTAAAATAGGACTAAGACTAAATGGTGTGTTTTTCAAAAGACTAAGACTAAGACTAAATTTGCAACACTGTTTGGGTGGCCCGCAATTACGCATTTGAGATTCAGATCCAAGAGAAAAGCCCACTGCCATAGGGTACCACGGGCAACTATGCGTACAGGGTTACAGTGGGCGTCGAGGTGCATGCACGACACGCCATCCCATCACAAATACTGATTTCTAGTATTCAAATAATTAGAATGAAAAACAAGCAACTCTCTGCATTTCTCATTAAAATGCTGTGTTGCAAGCGTAGAGTCATGTTTTTGTTGGGGTAATGTCTGCATTCCGACATCTCACTACTCCGACTAGTGGCTTCCGTGTGCGGTTAGGGTTAGGGTTAGGGTTAGGTATAGGGTTAGTTAACGTCGGAAAGGCGACATGTCGGAAAGGCGACATGTAACCGTTTTTGTTCTGCCTTTCTGGTATGTGTGCTGCTGTTTTAGCGCCCCACCTGCATTGAGTGACGGCACAACGTCACGTACAGCATGAAATGATTTGACAACGATCAGCCATGAATTGATTAGGATAACTATACCCAACACCAGAGCTCTCAGCTGTATATTAGCTGTAGATATATTGCTACTACTTGATAAAAAATAATATAAAAATAAAATAATATGTAAAATAATATCAGTGAATATTCAACTTTGATGTACAGTGTCGAATGGTGGTTTTGATATTCGAATAGTCGAATATTCAATTATTTCTGTGAAACCGCTATCCCATACCTCGGGGCCACAGCATCGCACATAAAAGAGTCCAGGGCACGTGCTTGTGCGTGAGCGCGTGCTTGTGTGTGTGCACGTGCGCTTGGATGATCTTGAGGCACCGAGGCGGAAAAAAAAGAAGAAAAAAACAGGCGAGCAGGACAGGAGAGGCTCCACGTGAAACATTGTCTCAAATCTCAGAACAGAGAATGAAATGCAACATTTATGACAATGCATGCTTACTTCTCTCTCTGCCTGCAGAGTGGAGAGGACAGGCGAGCAGAGAGACACACAGAGAGAGAGAGAGAGAGAGAGAGAGAGAGAGAGAGAGAGAGAGAGCGCTGCAGGGTAGAATAGCAAAGCAAC
>NC_139955.1:2842492-2874992 GCF_963454915.1 Gymnoscopelus microlampas | reverse complement strand
AAAAAAAAAAAAAAAAAAAAAAATTTTTTTTTTTTTTTTTTTTTTTTGGAATATGGCCAGGGGCCACAAGGAAGCTCCTCGCGGGCCGCACGTGGCCCGCGGGCCGCCAGTTGAATATCTATGCTGTAAGGCTTCGAACCCTATTACATCTCTACACTTTCATTATTATTAGGTTTCGAGAGCCTGTAAGGCTTCGAACCCTATTACATCTCTACACTTTCATTATTATTAGGTTTCGAGAGCCTATCAGGCTTCGAACCCTATTACATCTGTAAGAATTCATGATCTTCCGCCGGTTTTGCCAGTTCTGGCCTAACCGCGTGGTCACTTTTTATGAAATTCGGCAATATGGTAGAGGGCTATGCCAAACGGCGAAAACCCGAAACTCACAAACATTGGCCAAAGGGTGGCGCTGTAGCACTCAATTGAAATATGCCAACTTTGAACAGGTACAGCTCATGCCCTGTTCGACCTACAGCCATGAAACTTCGATACACACATGCGTCTCCTCATGCCTAACAACTTTCACTGTTTGACTTTTGACCTCTGACCTTTAGATCTCCCACCATTTCGAATTCTATGAAAAGCAGTAAAAAGCAGTAAAAAAATCACTTCTCCTGGGATTTATGAGCAATCTGTACGAAACTGTATACACATGAACTTTGGACCAATGCCGACAAACGTAACTTAGCGGATTTTCCATAAGTGAAAACGTTAAGCTTTTATAAGCCAATGAAAATTGCAGCTTTTTTTTAATTATTCATCTGCCCCTAACACATACATGCAGACTCACATTTGTTTGACACTTTGCAATATTGTAGAGGGTCCTTCCAAGTATCACTGAAACCAATCTTACTCCAATTGGTCAAAGGGGGGCGCTATAGCAATTTTTTGAAAATGCAAACTTTAAACAGGCAAAAGTCATGCCTCGTTTGGCCGACAGCCGTTAAACCTGCTTACACATGTGCCTTGACTCATGAGGAACACATGTATCACTTTGACCAGTAAGCTCTGCCCTTAGATTGTCTGCAATTTTGAGCAGTTTGAAAAACATTTAAATCCAGGATTTCTGAGCAATTTGCATGAAACTGTGTCAAATACATGTTTGAGGCCCTTTTTCACAGGTTCAGGTGTGTTGGTTCAATAGCTTGATCGCTTAATCATCTGCCTTGAAACCATAGGGTAGCCGGTTCGAATCCCACCTCAGGTAGACTTAATTATAATTGCATTGCACACAACATGACTATATCAATGAATACATGTGCAATTGTTAAAGATGACGAGAAATGAATACTTGAAAGTAGTTATTTTCAATGTATGACGTACTTCATTCGCGCTTTTGTTTTGTTTTGTTGGATTCTCCCTTTTCACTGTCTAAGGCTGTGTATTGGATAGCTCCACCAGTAGAGTGTGAGTCTCATGTGCCAAAGGTCCCTGGTTCGAATCCCACTTATTACAGTTCACGTTTAAATTGCATTGTACAAATCATGACCCTGTTAATTCAGACATGTGCAATGTTTAGACAATAACACGAAATGCTTTTTAGAGTAGTTGTTTTTTATGTATGACATACTTTCTTGTGAAAATAGCCGATCTACAATCTCACACCTTTTTAGATAGCAACGCGTTGTGAGCTTGTAGATCGACTATTTTCCACTAGTTTCCATTCCGAAATATATTGAGCAGTTTGAAAAACATTTAAACCAAGGATTTCTGAGCAATTTGCGTGAAAGTGTGTCATGTGTGTAAACTCCCTTTTCACTAGTACAGGTCTGTTGGCCCAATGGCTTAATCATCTGCCTTGAAACCACAGGGTTCCTGGTTCGAATCCCACGTCATGTAGAATTCATTATAATTGCATTGCACACAACATGACTGTATCAATGAATACATGTGCAATTGTTAACCAGTAAACTCCGCCCTTAGATTGTCTGCAATTTTGAGCAGTTTGAAAAACATTTAAATCCACTATTTCTGAGCAATTTGCGTGAAAGTGTGTCATGTGTGTGAACTCCCTTTTCATCAGTTCGGGTCTGTTGGCCCAATGGCTTAATCATCTGCCTTGATACCAGAGGGTCGCCGGTTCAAATCTCACCTCATGCAGACCTCAACTCAATTGCATTGCACACAACATGACTGTATCAATGAATAAACATGCAATTGTTAAATGAAATGCTTATTGAGAGTAGTTGTTTTCAATGTATGATGTACTTCATTCCCTCTTTTTAGGTTTCGAGAGCCATCAGGCTTCGAAAGCTATTACATCTCTACACTTTCACTATTATTATTAAGGTTTCGAGAGCCTATCAGGCTTCGAAGCCTTATTGGGTTCCTTGGCTTTCACTATTATTAGGTTTCGAGAGCCTATCAGGCTTCGAACCCTATTACATCTGTAAGAGTTCATTATTCTTCCGCCGGTTTTGCCAGTTCTGGCCTAACCGTGTGGTCACTTTTTATGAAATTCGGCAATATGGTAGAGGGCTATGCCAAACGGCGAAAACCCGAAACTCACAAACATTGGCCAAAGGGTGGCGCTGTAGCACTCAATTGAAATATGCCAACTTTGAACAGGTACAACTCATGCCCTGTTTGACCCACAGCCATGAAACTTCGATGCACACATGCGTCTCCTCATGCCTAACAACTTTCACACTCTGACTTTTGACCTCTGACCTTTAGATCTCCCACCATTTCGAATTCTATGAAAAGCAGTAAAAAAGACTCTTCCTTCGTACAGATTGAGCAATCTGTACGAAACTGTATACACATGAACTTTGGACCAATGCCGACAGACGTGAGCAAGCAGATTTTCCATAAGTGAAAACGTTAAGCTTTTATAAGCCAATGAAAATTGCAGTTTTATGACAATTATTCATCTGCCCCTAAAACATACATGCAGACTCGCATTTGTATGACACTTTGCAATATTGTAGAAGGTCATTCCAAGTATCACTGAAACCAATCTTACTCCAATTGGTCAAAGGGGGGCGCTATAGCAATTTTTTGAAAATGCAAACTTTAAACAGGCAAAAGTCATGCCTCGTTTGGCCGACAGCCGTTAAACCTGCTTACACATGTGCCTTGACTCATGAGGAACACATGTATCACTTTGACCAGTAAGCTCTGCCCTTAGATTGTCTGCAATTTTGAGCAGTTTGAAAAACATTTAAATCCAGGATTTCTGAGCAATTTGCGTGAAAGTGTGTCATGTGTTTGAACTCCCTTTTCACTAGTTCAGGTGTGTAGGTTCAATAGCTTGATAGCTTAATCATCTGCCTTGAAACCACAGGGTTGCTGGTTCGAATCCCACCTCAGGTAGACTTCATTATAATTGCATTGCACACAACATGACTGTATCAATGAGGAACATATCTATCACTTTGACCAGTAAGCTCCGCCCTTAGATTGTCTGCAATTTTGAGCAGTTTGAAAAACATTTAAATCCAGCATTTCTGAGCAATTTGCGTGAAAGTGTGTCATGTGTGTGAACTCCTTTTTCATCAGTTCGGGTCTGTTGGCCCAATGGCTTAATCATCTGCCTTGATACCACAGGGTCGCTGGTTCAAATCTCACCTCATGCAGACCTCAACTCAATTGCATTGCACACAACATGACTGTATCAATGCATGTGCAATTGTTAAAGATAACGAGAAATGCATACTTGAAAGTAGTTATTTTCATGTATGACGTAATTCATTTGCCCTTTTGTTTTGTGTTGTTGGATTCTCCTTTCTCACTATCTGATGCTGTCGATTCAATAGCTCCACCAGTAGAGTGTGAGCCTCATGTGCCGAAGGTCCCTGGTTCAAATCCCACTGATTACAGTTTACATTTATATTGCATTATACAAAACATGACCCTGTTAATTCAGACATGTGCAATTTTTAAACAATAACATGAAATGCTTTTTTGAGAGTAGTTGTTTTTTATGTATGACATACTTTCTTGTGAAAATAGCCGATCTACAATCTCACAACTTTTCAGATAGCAACGCGTTGTGAGCTTGTAGGTCGACTATTTTCACTAGTTTCCAGTCCGAGGAGACAAAAAAAAAAACTTTATTGGTAAATGTTTTGTGAACCAGTGATCTACAGTAGTTAGTGAAATAGAGGCTTGGTTCATAATGGACGGAAAAACCTATAGATATCAACAGACACCATCAGGGAGGCCATATCTCTAGCTCAATGAGAAGAGAGGCAGCCTGTGAATCCATAGGTCGCTGGTTCGATCCCTGTCCCCAACAATGCGTTGAGGTGATCATCATTTGGAATTCCCCCTATTCCCATGGATTGGATCCACCCCTCTCACTCATCACCAATCACACCTGCCACATGCACAGTACAATTTTTAGGTACTTTTACTTTACTACTCTACTCTACTACAATTACAGCAGATGACAGCTTTAGTTACTTGTTACTTTGCAGATGTAATTATTAATACAACACCTACAGTAACCACATACAGCCGATCTACAATGTGACGCGTTATGAGCTTGTATGTATATAATAAGCAACCCATGCTGTATGATAACTTACCACATATGAAATCCAATTCTGTCTATCCAATGGCTCAGTCTGTACTGTGGCCATAGCTGAGTGGTTAGTGAGCCCACCTAGGGAGCCAGAGGCCCTGGTTGCCCCAGGTACGATTCCAGGCCAGGCCAGCAAATGTGTCGATGAAATGAAATTTGTCCCTGAGCAAGACTCTTAACCCCTAATTGCTCACAGGCCCTCATTGGAAACAAGACCGCAAGGACTTTCATGAACGGACCTGGAATTATCCTTATCCTTTACACTGTCTACCCACAAGTCTATAGGTCCCTGGTTCAAACCTCAATTTAACCGGTCCAAATATAATTTACTGAACAAAAATCATGACTTTGTTAATCTGTTAGTTGTTAGTCTGCCACTCTGTCACTCTGTCACAATCTGTCTGTCTGCCAGTCTGCCACTCTGTCACTGTCTGTCTGTCTGCCAGTCTGCCACTCTGTCACTGTCTGTCTGTCTGCCAGTCTGCCACTCTGTCACTGTCTGTCTGTCTGTCTGCCAGTCTGCCAGTCTGCCACAGTCTGTCTGTCTGCCAGTCTGCCACTCTGTCACTGTCTGTCTGTCTGCCAGTCTGCCACTCTGCCACTCTGTCACAGTCTGTCTGTTTGTCTGTCTGCCACTCTGTCACAGTCTGCCAGTCTGCCAGTCTGTCACAGTCTGCCAGTCTGCCACTCTGTCACTGTCTGTCTGTCTGCCAGTCTGCCAGTCTGCCACAGTCTGTCTGTCTGCCAGTCTGCCAGTCTGCCACAGTCTGTCACAGTCTGCCAGTCTGCCAGTCTGCCACTCTGTCACAGTCTGCCAGTCTGCCACTCTGTCAAAGTCTGCCAGTCTGCCAGTCTGCCACTCTGTCACAGTCTGCCAGTCTGCCAGTCTGCCATTATTCTCGAAACCGCTCATTGCTGCTTGCAGCTATATTTAAAGGTTGTTTTTGTTTGTTAAACATGCAACATGCAGTACTTCTGAAGTAATGCATCTCAAACTCTGTCTGTGTATTGCTTTTGTGTGTGCATGCATGCTTTTGAGTGTGTGTGTGTGTGTGTGTGTGTGTGTGTGTGTGTGTGTGTGTGTGTGTGTGTGTGTGTGTGTGTGTGTGTGTGTGTGTGTGTGTGTGTGTGTGTGTGTGTGTGTGTGTGTGTGCGTGTGTGGCTGTTTTATTCCAGAAGAGTGGACTATGGGCAATTTATGGGTTTAGCCATGGTTTACCGCTTTGAAAAACATAGTTCAATCAGATGATCTACAAGCTCACAATGTGTCAAGGTAGATCGTCTATTTTCACTCTTTTAAAACGTTTTTCAAAATAGTAAAACATGCCTAAAATGTTTCAGTATACCGTAGTATATTATATCATCGGGATCACTAAAGTGCTGTGATCTTTTTCTGTTCCTTTTTTCTTTAGGGTAGTAGCCTAACTGAGCGCATGTGCTCATTTTCGGCATCGCCGTGCACATAGACACACACAGACAGACACACATTAAAACCTTGAAGCTGACCAGTACATCAATAACAAAAATAGCCGTTCCACAAGCTCACAATGCGACACGATGCAACATGTTGTGAGCTTGTGGATTGGCTATTTTTTTGCATTTTTTCCCCTGTTCATTTGTTTTTGCCCAAAGTTAACCAGTTTTTTTTTTTTTGCCAAACATTTGCCAATGACACGACCAGAGTAGAGATGCTAGAATTCATGTGGCCAAAGATCAAAATGGTTTTCCATGAATTCATTTCTTATAATCTTCTTCATAAAGTGGGAGGGGAGGGAACGGCATGGAAAGCTGCTCCACACACATTTCAGTGAACGTACCCTTATTCAGTAACTGTCATCCCCTAAATAGGAGAGTGTGGAGGGCAGCGGCAGATCTGCAATTATTGACATCTTCTCTACTTCGTAATTTGTACTTTTGAATATTTAGTATTTTCAAAGGCAAGTAATGGAGTAATATTTGACCAGGGGTATCTACACTTTGACTCAACTACTGGAGTTGAGTACTTTGTCCACCACTGCCGATATGGGAGGTAGTGACATCATTCCCTAGGCTCCAGTGTCATGCCATCATTTACTGTATGTGTTTTTCAATATGAGTTCCTGCTAAATGACGTATTGAAGATCATGATCGATACAAAACATCAAATGAAATAAATAATATCACCTGGATATCAAATGTTTCGTCCCTTGTGATGCCAGACGGATCATTAGCCCAATCCCCTTTTATTTTAAGAAGATAAAGATGGCGACTTTGGAGGGGCGTCCGTCCGGGTGGCGCAGCGGACTAAAGTTCCTGCCAACCACTGGAGACTGTGGTTCGATTCCCCCCGGCCGTGCCTCCGGCCTGGCTGGCTGGCTGGCTGGGTGCTCCAACCAACTCTATTGGCCGTGTGCTCGTAAGTGGGAATCTATCTGGAACCACAGAGTAGAGGGAAAAAAACGTAACTTTGTTTGTGAGACTTACGGTTCAAAAGTTGTAGAAGTCTAGAAGTTGTTCTTCTTTTTTCAAGCTATTATTTCAAATGGCCTAGGTATAAAATAGGGCTAAAGTGGTTCATGTCCGTTTCATAATATCTTAATTTATATCTGAAAAGTAACGAGTAACTAAAGTTTTCAAATAATTGTAGTGGAGTAAGAGTAAAATATTTGCCTCTGAGATGTAGTGGAGTAGAAGTAAAAGTATTGGAAATTGGACACACTCAAGTAAAGTACAAATACCTCAAAATTGTACCTAAGTACAGTACTTAAGTAAATGTACTTAGTTACTTTCCACCACTGCCAAAC
Organism: Gymnoscopelus microlampas; assembly: GCF_963454915.1. NCBI lineage: Eukaryota > Metazoa > Chordata > Actinopteri > Myctophiformes > Myctophidae > Gymnoscopelus > Gymnoscopelus microlampas. The sequence continues at coordinate 2,867,678 of NC_139955.1, read as the reverse complement.
ACGCACCCGTACGCGCACACACATCTGACCGAACTGCAACATTTTTACCTCTATTGTCAAATGGGAAAATAAATCTAAATGTGACAAACTTGGAGTATTTTTTAAACACTTGTATGTACATTTTGTGTCTCTGGCACAAAATGTGTTCAGATGGGGGTTCCGCAGGCCCGGCGCCACGGGAGGGCCTGAGGGGGCATGGCCCCTCAGTTTCAAATTGTGCCCCCTCGGTTTATTTTGGGGAGAAAAAAAATGAAAATGTATTTTTTTATAATTAATTTTTTGATAAAAAATCGGTAAAATCAGGCAAAAATAAGAATTAAATAACATAAGCCTAACCTAATCCCAAACCCGAAATAAAGTAACAAAAAAAATCCCCAAAACGTCCACAATCCGCGCAATTAACCGCAAAATTTCCCGCGACATGTGCGCGCGTGCATGCTGCTGCGCGACTGGTGTGCCCCCCCACAATTTTCAACTGCCCCCTCAGTCATTTCATCCTGGCGCCGGGCCTGGGGTTCCGTGGCCAGATACATAATACATGTGGGGGTCCTTGACATAAGAAAGTTTGAGAGCCACTGAAACAGAGCCTTCGGGCTCAGCATAGCTGTCCTGTACAAAGAAAGGGCAGATAGGAGGCCCGCAGCAGACAGAAGCTCACATAAACAGCTATTTGAAATTGGCTCTGTGGCGTTTTAATTCTTGCGAGGTCTCTAAATGGCCGTCAACCTCTATTTGCACTCGACCATGGGGCCATTAGGATCCATTTGAATCTGATAAGGCTGCTCTCTCTCTGTGTCTGTCTGTCTGTCTGTCTGTCTGTGTGTGTGTGTGTGTGTGTGTGTGTGTGTGTGTGTGTGTGTGTGTGTGTGTGTGTGTGTGTGTGTGTGTGTTAACCTAACCCTCTATTGTCTGTCTGTCTATCTTTGCATTTCATACCTGTACCTACACTGCGCTTTACAGTAGCTCCTGTTGCCACACACACACACACACGCGCACACGCACACACACACACACACACACACACACACACACACACACACACACACACACACACACACACACACACACACACACACACACACACACACACACAGAGAGTCTTTGAACAGTGCTGTGTTAACCTCAGGAAGTGTCGATGCAGCACAATGCTCACGTTCTAAGTGCTTTGCCGTTAAAGTCTTTATTTTTAGATTTTGTGTTTGTTTACATTTTCTCTAAAGTCACTAAAATGTCACGGAACTTGCCTGGATAATTGAGTCAATGTTGGCTAAACCCGATTCCTGGTGAACGTAGGCCTACTATAGCGTGGGTGTCTGAATCTACTTTGTAAATACATCATTTTCTCCAGGGACTTTTTATATTTCAGCCAGACTCCTAAAAGTCTCTGTTTTAACTACTTCCTATAGTTTAACCCTCTACAGCATGGGGTCTTCAATGTTTTCAGGCCAAGGAGCCCCTAGCTGAGAGAGAGATGAAGCAGGGACCCCCTCTATATTATATACAATTGTGTTTCAGATTTTCATTTTTTTGGTTTACTTGGTCTGCTCTGTTTTCCCTCAACACCGATACCTCTTTGCCAAAAATAGCCGATCTACAAGCTTGTAGATCTGCTATGTTTTGGCTAAAGTTTTTTGGCTAAAGTTCCCCTCAGAAAAGGGATGCTAGGGTTCAAGTGGTTAAGGTAAAAAAGAAAAATCATATCACACAAATATTTGGCGGACCCCCTGTAGTAACTCTGGGGTCCTCGGACCCCCTGTTGAAGACCCCTGCTCTACACCTAATCTCTTTGCTGGAAATAGCCGATCTACAAGCTATTGGCTATTTTCAGCCGGTGGACAAACCGATGACCTCTAACACCAAATACAAATGAACAATAGAATTCTACTTAATCTGACTACTCTATTATTTAACCGGAACCTAAAGCTGGCTTTTACAAAAAGCTGCAGCGCCACAGTAGTGCTATTTCCACAACAGTGTTTGATCGAAGATGAATCTGCACTACTTTAAACCAAAACAGTCAGCCTAAGGCTGCTCTGAGCTTAACATTAGTGGGTTCAAACAATAAACGAGGATGGTGAGTTATACACACATACACACACACACACACACACACACACACACACACACACACACACACACACACACACACACACTCAATTATTGTCTCCGCCAGGCCGAAGGCATGGCGAGAGAGAGTCCGTCCGTGTGTCCGTGTGTCCATCCGATAGTCCGATATTTCATATTCCATCTTAATTGGCTAACATTGACTTACAAAGTTTGCAGGATTGGTCCGTTTTGAACAAAATGCCTCAAATCATGAACGCAGTGTGCGATTGCCGTGCAATTTCACACGCACATTCCCACCAGGCCGAGGAACAAATGCCACCCTTTTCACACACACAGATTTTTATACATTTGAAAACTTGAAATGGGACATTTTGCATAAGGATTACTTTTACATTTAAGTCCATTTTATACTTTTGTACTTTTACTCAAGTTCTCAAGGCCAATTTTGCACATTAAACATTCTGTACTCACAATAGTTGTCCCTCCAACTTCCAAACATCCCCTAAATTCATCATTTCTAGTTGATAACATGTTATTTTCTGTCTCATCATAAATCCATATGTGTTTGTTTTCTACACAGTGAGTTGTAACTAGTGTTGCCATTTATTGCGTGAGAGCAATAAGCAATCCGGTCTATGAATAGTGTATGTTTATGAATTGAATACCAAGGACCTCAATGAAAACAAGACAACAAGGACTTTTTTTGGACGGACCTTTTAGACAAATTGTTTTAACTGTACCTGTGCTGTTTCTACATTTAGGCCTAATAACATATTCAATCAATCAATACTGTAAGAGCAGTTTTTTTCATCGATTTTCCTTGTTAAAAGAAACCTGGCAACATAAGTCTCTCTCTCTCTCTCTCTCTCTCTCTCTCTCTCTCTCTCTCTCTCAGATCAGATGCGCTCTGGCCAACTCTATGACTCTAGCTCAGGATGGGTGGCTTTTGAAAGAAAGACATTATGAATGTATTTAGAAATAAATAAAACATATATATATATATATATATATATATATATATATATATATATATATATATATATATATATATATATATATATATATATATATACACACACACACACACACACATACACACACACACACACACACACACACACACACACACACACACACACACACACACACACACACACACACACACACACACACACACACACACACGCTTAACTGACTGATTGTCTTCCAGAGGCTTTACTAGTTGCAAGACAATATTATAACCTTCTTCTACATGACCAACACAAAAAAAGAAGGCAAAGGGTCAGTCTTTATGGCCCTTTGCCTTTGACTGGCCTCAACCACAAACAGGCAGTCTCTGCCTCCCACCGAGGATGCTTTTGAACAGCACATTCAACGGGCATTGTACCAAACTGGTATGTGGTGCCACACGCACTGGGACACAAAGAATATCGCTTGAATGAAGTTGTTTTAACATCCGTCGCCTCCAGGCTCACACAAAGACGAAGACCTGCCAAATATGCCATCTGCAATATGCTGATGCAGTCCTTGCACACAGCCCAGAGTCTATGCAGCATGCCCTCAAACGCAAATTCCACTCTGTATCAGTCGTATGGGGATCACTGGCACACACACATACACACACAAAAAGTCCAAAAGAAAACGTATTCATTTGGGGGTCCTTGACATGAAAAAATGTTTGAGAAACCACTGCTCTAAAATTCAACGCCTGCAGAGCCATGCCTTGGGGAAAAGAGAAAAACAATGGGTTCAAGTGATTTATAGCTTAAATAATAATAATGATTGAATAAAAATGGTTGTCTGGCAGGGTAAGTGAAACCTATACTTCACAGCAGCCTAAACCTAACCCTAAACCCTAACCCTAACCTTAACCCTAAAACTAACCCTAACCCTAAAACTGACCCCTAAACCAAACCCCTAAACAAAAACAAAAAAAATTAAATGAAATGAACAAAAATGTGAAAAAGTTACGTTTTTTGGTCCAAACACGTTGTCATTGAACGTTTCTGGAGAAACGTTCAATGACAACGTTTTCCTCTGGCGATAGGGTTGTTCACAGAGACCCAGACACTATATATGGCAGAGAGTGAAGCCTGTAGGCGTATTTCTTGAAAATGCACACTAGCCATATTGGGGTTACATGGCGGCTTTCCGACATGTCGCCTTTCCGACGTTAACGAACCCTATACCTAACCCTCACCCTAACCCTAACCGCACGCGGAAGCCACTAGTCGGAGTGGCGAGATGTCGGCGTGGAAGACTGTTACCCCATATTGGAAATACATTCCTTCCTTACTTCCTTCACAGGTACCAATGATACTAATGAAGGCTCTGTTCCATTCTGGTCAAACAGAGTCGGGGTGCTGACTCACTGGAAACACTCTGCTACACCAGTGGGTCTCACTTTGGGATCCTCCAGGGACCCGCATGGTCCCTCGAGGAGTTTACAAATGGAACCACATTACAGATCCATGTGGTTGCATTTTTTACAATGGTTCTCAAAGTGGGGTCCAGGCAGTGGTGGAAAGTAACTAAGTATGTTTACTTAAGTACTGTACTTAAGTATAATTTTGACGTATTGTATCGGTCGGCTATCGCACACACCACACACACACCACTACGTTTATCCACGCCCACGAGCCATAATACAGACGGTAACGTGCGGTCTCCGTCGCACCCATGTTACTCACGTTTTTATGAATGCACTAGCCAAGATGGCGCGCCATCTTTGCTAGTCAGTCGCTGTGTGACAGTGAAGCAGAGCAGACGTCCATGAAAACCACCCGCGACCGCGTGTAAAAGTCCGCGTTGTGCCGTTGTTACAAACCATCGGATCCTTGTGGAGGACACAAACCCCAAGCGTCAATCCTCTGGAGTTTGCCGTGCCGTGTGGTTTGTTTACTAGCATGAATACAGAAATATTAACAATAAAATATCTTTCTGTGAAAACTACTTCAGTGGCTAGAACTGCTGTATAAACCACACTACAAACCTGTTCTCCTGTGATACCACCTACTGCACCATCTGGTAAGTCGCATCAAAATCTGCAGTCAACGCTACGCAGTGGTGGAGGTACACGTCTGGACAACGTACAAGGTGACCTGCGAGGAGGATTTATGGGCAGACCTCCCATTAAACTCCAATTTCCCACCTTTAGACAGCGTGAGGACCCCTCAGATCCATTGTGTTATTTGGAAAAGCTAGTGCCGTGACTTTCTCGCCATTCATCCCCTGTCAGATGAGGAACTCATTGTACTTTACTTGAGTGCTTCCAATTTCCAATACTTTTCCTTCTACTCCACTGCATCTCGGATCCAAATATTGTATTTTTACTCCACTACATTTATTTGAAAACTTTAGTTACTGGTTACTTTGTAGATTTTGATGAATATTACAAAACATACATTAACCACTTCAGCCCAGCCCTATATATGCATTTCGGCTATTTGAAAATAGCCGATGCGACACATTGTGAGCTTGTAGATCTGCTATTTTCAAAAGATTTGTTAAACATTTGAACATTTTAAATGGGACATTCTGCACAATGAGTTATTTTACTTTTGGTACTTAAAGCATATTTTGATGCCAATACTTTTGTACTTTTACTCAAGTACATTTTGAATTCCGGACTTTAACTTGTAACAGAGTATTTCTATATTGCAGTATTGATACTTTTACTTAAGTGAAAAATGTGAGTACTTTTTCCACCACTGGATCCAGGGACTCTCAGGTTTACTCGAGGCAAATAGTTCCATTTGTACTCTCTCAGAGTTATGGGGGTCCTTGAAATTAAAAGGTTTGTGAGTATAAAACTGCAATGCAACATCAACTGAATCATTCCAAATACAAAACAATTGAGTCTGTAAATTACATCATCAATGTGATCAATCACGTGGTATCGGAAAGGCATGGATTGGCGCACTCGGCGATACCGATTCCAGCTTTTTAGGCAGTATCGGCATACCCCATCCTCCGTCTAGGGTTCTTGATATAATGCTCACAGATGGATCCAATTCAGTTATTTGCCGGGGACCCCATTGATATTCTTGACCACAAGCGTTTAGAGTTATTCCACCATTCCCATTCAAGGGTAGGTGTTTGGACTGCAGTGATATCCGAAACTTCACCATGACCCCCAATATGCCAAAATGTATGCATATCTCCTTGATATCCCGATTCAACCCAAGTATGCCAGCAGTACTTTAACCCATTAAGACCTGGAACGCACCTGTGTCACTTTTTGATTTGAGCTGAAAAGCATTATTTTACACTTTGGCTATTCAAAAATAGCAGATCTACAAGCTCATAGCGCGGCACCAAGTGCCGCGCTACGAGCTTGTAGATCTGCTATTTTTGAAAAATCGTGAAAATGAGTGCATAATCTTTGAATATATATTCTTTTAAAGCGAATATTTTTTTACTCAAATCTTTGCTTCTGGGGGTCCCTGGAACAAACTATTTTGAGATGGGGTCGGAGGCCAAATACATATCATTTTGGGGGTCCTTGAAATGAAAAGATTGAGCACCACTGATATAGAAACATACGTTTTTCAGAATACTGTTGGGATTTAGAAGACGTTTATAGAATCCATTTGGATGATAAACGCTCCGCAGCCTGTGAATGACCCAAGCACCACCGAAGAAGAGTACACCCAGAAATCACATGATCACAACAACAACAAAAAGCTGGGCACCTTTCATGTTAAAGGATTTATAAAAGTCACATTTTCTCGGCTTTCTGTTGTTTTTCTGTTGTTTTTCTGCTGTTTTTCAAAAAACAAGCCACATTCAAACGGCCATAGCTCTTGAATGGAGGATCGCGACCCGCCAATTTTTTTTTTTTTATGATTTAAGGTACAGTAAACTCGCTGGCAAGGGGACCGGACACGGAATTAATTCATTCATTCCTGGCAGTGAATGAGTTTAACCTCTACACCAGGGGTCTTCAACAGGGGGTCCGGGAACTCTAGGGGGTGCTCAGAGTTATTACAGGGGGGCAGCCAAATGTTTGTGTAATAGGAACTTTGTTTTTACATCAACCACGTGAATCATAGCAGCCCTATTCTGAGGGAGGCATTGTGAGCTTGTAGATCAGCTATTTTCAAATGGCCGAAATATATAAGTAACTAGTAACTAAAGTTTTCAAATAATTGTAGTGGAGTAAAAGTACAATATTTGCCTCTGAGATGTAGTGGAGTAGAAGTAAAAGTTCAGAAAATTGGAAATACTCCATTAAAGTAAAGGTTCCTCAAAATTGTACTCAAGTACAGTACTTGAGTAAATGTACTTAGTTACTTTACACTACTGGGTGTGTGTGTGTGTGTGTGTGTGTGTGTGTGTGTGTGTGTGTGTGTGTGTGTGTGTGTGTGTGTGTGTGTGTGTGTGTGTGTGTGTGTGTGTGTGTGTGTGTGTGTGTGTGTGTGCAAAGGGTAAAGAAGGACGAAGAGTGACAAGGCACCTGTACCTGTGCCCAGGGAGGGAGAGAGAGAGAGAGAGAGAGAGAGAGAGAGAGAGAGAGAGAGGGAGGGGGGGGGGAATGACAGATGGGAGGAAGGCCAGGGACTCGACCCTCCTCTTCTTCTGTGTTCTGGCTGCTCCTCCCCTCACCTCTTGGTCACCTCAGCACCCGGAAGCCCCCCCCCCCCTCCCCGCCACCATCCATCCATCCCTGTCCGTCACCGGGGCTAATGGGGCCCACAGTGCACTGCCCAGCGGGCGGCCCTGACCTCCTGGGTCCTCGGCCGAGGGGGCCCTTAGTGGTCAGAGAGCGGCCCCGGGTCCTCGTTGCCAGTAGGTCACGGGGCCCCTGGGTCACGGGGGACATCTCAAACAAGAGTCTGTGGTGTTATTTTGTTAGTTTTCTTTTTTTTGGGGGGGGGGGTTGACAATAGAGCGGTTGTGTTTTTAGGCTAGCATTGCATTTCTGCCTGAGGAACAACTCAGTAGTTCCACTTCCAGACACGTGTGCTGCATTGTTTTGCCACTATAGCCTCCCTTTGCCTTCAAGGTGCTGTCTGTTCTCATGAGCTTTAAAGGTATGTGCGTATATATAAATATATATTGTAGAGATCCCTTTCCACAAACCTTTCACACACACACACACACACGCGTGCGCGCACACAGACACGTTCACACACACACACGCACGCACGCACGCACGCACGCACGCACGCACGCACGCACGCTCGCTCGCTCGCACGCACGCACGCACGCACGCACGCACACACACACACACACACACACACACACACACACACACACACACTTTGTGTATGAAAAAGAAAGAAAATAGAATTAATCAATGAATAGTCATGTGGCATTTGGCCACAATCGTTTGGCTGCAGTTGAGAATTGTATTTTTCAAATTGCTGTGAGCGGAAAATCTCCAGAATTGCACCATCAAATGCCTTCAGCTTTCTTATTTGGTTTCAAAAAGAACATTTTTAAGATGTACTTGTTGGATTTCTGGGACTACCCCTGGCAGGGAGAGGCTGTTGTTGCAGTGCTGTCTTTAGGCATACGGCCTTGTGCATAATGAGCGTGGGACTTTCATGAAAATGTGGGACAGCAAGCTTTGATATGTGGTGAGGACAGAATTGGGTGCCCTCAATAGGAATCCACTGCAATTGAAAACAAACTATCGAAAAGAGTGATTTTCATGAACGGCCAAATAGGCTCTATGCACAGCAACCATATTGTGAAGACATTCACAGGTGTTACCAATGATACTAATGAAGGCTCTGTTCCATTTAGTGTAGCACAGTGGTTCTCAAATGTTTCAATTTCCACGACCCCCATAACTCTGAGAGTGTACAAATGGAACCAAAGGGGCCATTTGGAAACCCCTTAAGGAACCATGAGGGTACCTGGACCCACATTTTAGTCCCACTGGTGTAGCAGAGTGTTTCCAGTGAGTCAACATGCATAATATCAGCACCCTGACTCTGTTTGACCAGAATGGAACAGAGCCTTTATTAGTATCATTGGTAACACCTGTGAATGTCTTCACAATATGTCTGCTGTGCATATTTAGGAATAAGCTCTATGCACAGCAGCCATATTGGACACAAATTGGGCCGCTTCCTTACTTCCTTCGCAGGTCTAACCAATGATTCTAACGAAGACTCTGTTCCATTTAGTGTTCTCAAACTTTACTAATTTATCAGAGTTACACACCCATAAGGGGCCATTTGGAACCCCCTCAAGGAACCATGAGGGTCCCTGGACCACACTTTGAGTGTGTCCAGTGAGCCAACATGCACAACATCAGCACCCTGACTCTGTTTGACCAGAATGGAACAGAGCCGTCATTAGCATCATTGGTAACACCAGAGAGTAGGAAAGAGGCCCAATTTCTTCCCAACATGCTGCTGTGCATAGAGCCCAGTGGTGGAAAGTAACTAAGTACATTTACTTAAGTACTGTACTTGAGTACAATTTTGAATATTTTGTACTTTACTTGAGTATTTCCTATTTCCAATACTGGACTTCTACTCCACTACATCTTAGAGCCAAATATTGTACCTTTACTCCACTACAATTATTTGAAATTTTGAAACATTTTGATGCCAATACTTTTGTACTTTTACTCAAGTAAATGTTGAATTCTATAGGACTTTTACTTGTAACAGAGTATTTCTATAATGCAGTATTGGTACTTTTACTTAAGTAAAGAATTTGAGTACTTTTCCCACCACTGATCATTGGTAACACCATATAGTAGGAAAGAGGCCCAACATTGCTGCTGTGCATGGAGCCTATTGAATTGAGACTGTGTGTAACCCCGTCAGAATGATGGCTCTGTATCTACGCTAATTACGCCGATAGACATGCAGCCAGCGGTACAGATGCTATGCCCAGGGGCCCCTTCCATAGACACTATTCCCAGCGGCCTCCCATAGACGCTTTTGCCCAAGGGCCCCCCCTCCGTAGACGCCATTTCCCTGGGGCCTCCGCATCGCTTAATCCCCCCCCCCCCAGCCTCCGAAGAATGCCGGCGGAATTGAGTTGGACCGCCGCGTGTCCTCGTTCAGGCGTGAAGGCGCTTGTTCCCGAAAGTCGGAGGAGGGAAGTGAGAACGATGCTGTAGATCCACTTGTCCCCTTTTTTTCCTGTGCCACAGAGGGAGCTCTCTCTCTCTCTCTCTCTCTCTCTCTCTCTCTCTCTCTCTCTCTGTCTATCTGTCAGTGGTGGTAAAAGTACAAACATTTTGGTATCAAAATGTACTTAAAGTAAAATATCTAAATATCTAAAAGCTTCGCGACGCGAAGCTTTTAGATCTGCGACGCGTTGTGAGCTTGTAGAACGGCTATTTTCAAATAGCCTAGGTATAACATAGGGTTTAAATGGTTAATGTGTGTTTTATAATGTAATGATTTATATCTGCAAAGTAACTAGTAACAAAAGTTTCCAAATAATTGCAGTGGATTAAAAGTACAATATTTGCCTCTGAGATCAAGTGGAGTAGAAGTAAAAGTATCGAAAATTGTACTTAAGTACAGTACTTGAGTAAATGTACCTAGTTACTTTACACCACTGCTGTCGGTCTGTCTGTCATCTGCTGTTACCCCCTGTATATATATATATATATAGGTATATATATATATATATATATATGTATATCATCTAACTATATAAATGGCGACCGACTTCCGCACCCTCGGTGGCGACACCCCACAGCTCTGTTATCGAATAAACAACGCACCGCCAGACCACATGTCGCCAACTGACTCGCCACGGCGCCCGCACTGAATTTACGCCTCGCGTAGGGGACATCTCACTGCTCACTACACCTTTGCCACCGCGCAACATAATTAATTCTACTCACCAAATGTCGGACAAAACGGAAGGGGAGGCAGCTTCGTACCGTTTACCGTGCGCACGACCTAATCACCACAACAGCAGGCAGCCGGTGCGGGGGCTTTTTCCTTTTTTTCCAAAAATGTTTTTTGGTCACCATTTTCTCCAGGAACCATTTCTGGTGTAACGCCACCGGCAGCATGCGCTGGGTTGCCAGGTTTGCACAGCCAGCGCCAGAAACAAGCAACCACCTTCATGAAAGAAAAAAAAAACACCGAAATGGTCCGCAATGTTCCAGGGGTGTCCCCGCGCGTCCCAACACTCCACAGGGGGTCAGTGGACCAGCGGGGGGTCCGCGGACCCCCTGTGGACCCCCTGAAACATAACAAATATAATTTCTTCAAATTTTTTCCTTTTTCAAAAAAACTTTTCCACAGTTTTACTCCGGCGATTTGGGTCCCCCAATCTACACACGGCCACGCTGGGCCCCGTGCGCGGCTGGGGTTGAGGGGGGCGTAGCCCCCCGAAACTCTAGTATATATATATATATACAGTATATTGTAGAGCTTCCTTTCCACGAACGTTTCACACACACACACACGCACGCACGCACGCACGCACGCACGCACGCACGCACGCACGCACGCACGCACGCACACACACACGCACACACGCACACACACACACACACACACACACACACACACACACACACACACACACACACACACACACACACACACATGCGTGTCGCGCGCACATGCACACACATCTGGAACTGGACCTGAGTTTCCTTTGTACTTGGTCCGCTCTCCCCACCTCTAAACCAGGGGCGTGTAGGTAGGCCATTTTTTAGCTTGTAGAGAGGAGTATGTGTGTGTGTGTGTGTGTGTGAGAGAGAGAGAGAGAGAGAGAGAGAGAGAGAGAGAGAGAGAGAGAGAGAGAGAGAGAGAGAGAGAGAGAGAGAGAGAGAGAGAGAGAGGATAAAGGGACAGGGAGAAAAAGAAAAGGTGAATATGAGAATGAACTGACAGAGTGGGAGACAGAAGGGAACAGAGAGGAGGAGGAGGACGACGACGAGAAACCGACAGGAAAGAGAATGAAATGTACCAGAGGCAGACAACAGAGTGATGTGTGCTGACATGATGCTGAGAGAGAGAGAGAGAGAGAGAGAGAGAGAGAGAGAGAGAGAGAGAGAGAGAGAGAGAGAGAGAGAGAGAGAGAGAGAGAGAGCTCCCTCTCTTCCTGAGAGGTTGAATTGTTATGTTCACAAGTTAAAGGTGTATTTCACTTTAAAACATCTACTCTGGCTTTTGGTGTGCATCCCAGACATATTTTTTTTTTTTTCAGTTGTTCGGTTCAATATTTAGATATCTGATATTCATTTGATCAGACAGTCCTGCACATTTTTGAGTGCATTTCTGAGTGCCCCTCAACAGGGTCATTGTGGATGTCATTCTGCCCTTTGCTGGCACGCTCAAGCTTGCTGTTGCTGAACATCAGATGACAGCTTTGGTGATTTGTTGGTGGAGATTTCAACTCTTCCTTTTTAGCAATCTGACTTTCTCCATTCAGTTTGAGCAGCACAACTCAGTGGATTCGAATTTGACATTTTGTGTGACGGTTTAGGCCGAGGTGCTATCCTTTTACTACCTATCCGTACAGAATATCTACTGTGAGCACATTCAGGTATGGGATACAACTAGGTTCAAACAAAGCGCTCTGCACCTAGCCCGATTGTTCATCAAGCGCCATTAAGTTCTATACACCACCAATTGCAGCCCCATTACCCTTGGCTCCTGCTCTGGCACATCCTGTCTATTCATGTGCAAACTACGATAATACAACCAACTAAACTAGTTGGTGTATACAGGGCTAATAAGATTAGCATTTGGGACACTGAATTATACTATAACTACAGTTAGTAGTTGTTGGCACCATTGGATTTATCATGTGAAAATACGTACATTTTCATAACTGTAGCATTAAAATATGTTCAGACATTCAAGTTCTACCCTGAGCAACATTGTTTTATACTTTTTCAAGACGGCCATCTTGAAAAATGGCAGCCATCTTGGATTTTTAGGTGGCTTCTGAAAAAGTAGGTCCTAAGCATTTATTCATTCCAAATGTGATGCTTGTATCAGTGAACGCTTGTGTCACTAATCTGCTGCACTATTATTAGAACGACCCTTGTTCGGTTGACCTTCTAATGTGTGAGGGGGCCGTGTTTTTTTCCCCCATTAAATTATTATTTTTTTCTTTCTTTCTTTTCAGTTAAATGAAAAAGAAGGAAATACAAAATATTGGTTTGGAGTTGTGTTTGGGGAACGGAGAAAGGAGCTGTTGAGAGGGATGACCTACTGTTAAGTGACCTGGGGCCACAATATGGAATTAGTAGATCAGTGATGTATTGTGGAGCTAATCCATTTGGGGATTTAAAAAACAACAAGTACAATTGTAATATCAATTAATTTCACTGGTAACCAGGGCATGTCAGCCATAGGGGGGGGGGGGGGGGGGGGTGTCTTTCCTTTGTTCCAGTCAATGGTCAAACTGTCTAGCATCTGTGTTGTCGAGAACAGGTGGACCTGGGTCGACCACAAACACAGGAAAGTACATTGGAGGTGATGAAAGCAAGGATAACTGCATGTATCCAGGCTCTAAAAAAACTGCTTTAATTTGGCTATATGGTTCTAAGCGGATAGGATTGCATGGTTAGAAAGCTCCACCTCACTTCTGCCCTAACATGGCCATCCACGGATCCAATACCTCAGGATTAGTGTAATCCATAATCTATCCACAAGCCCTCCCGCACTATACCCTTTCACTCCAATGGCATTTATTTGACTGAATTAACTTGTATTTGTCGATTCGGGGGCTGAGGGGCACTTTGATAATTGCAGCTATATAGTGACCCCTGTGTGCGTTTCTGTGCGCGCGTGCGAAAATAGACATTCTTTCCCAACCAAAACAATATTATTGTTTAATGGTTAAAATAGATTCTTTTTTTAGGTTTACAATTAGGACAAGATTCAGGTTGGACTTAGTACTATTAGGCATTTTGAGGTTAGGGGTTGGAGTTATGCATGATTTATATGAAGTCGTGTGCGGTGGCACATTATGAGCTAGTACTTTTTAGCTCAAGACCCCTGAAAATAGCAGATCTACAAGCTCACAACGCGTCACTTTGTTTGATGGAATTATTGGATGTTTCAAAATTGTATTTATGACATACTTTTGAAAAATGTTATCATTGTTTTTAACTGTTGTTTTTAGTTGATGGAAAGTTGTGATATCTGTGTTTAAACTTTATTTTTTTAATCTTTTGAAACAATATTTATGTATATATGTTTTAAATGTAGGAATAAAAAAAGGGGATATTTACTCGCGTCCCATAAAAATTGGTTCGCAACCCACCGTTTGGGAAACAGTGAGCTAGTAGATTGTCTGTTTTCAGTGTTGGACACCAGGACACAACTAAGTACAACTCAGGCTTTATAGGGTTAAGGCTAACAATGACAAAAAGGGTACAAATCACGAGTAACAATGGACTCCAATCAAATGATTTACTTTGACTTAAAGTCCCTATGATTTACACTGAGATTGGCAAATCTTCTTTTTATTTTAATGTCACCAGACTCCAGGCTCTTCAACTCACTGTAAAACTTGATTCACTGCCATCTTTTTGCACATTGTAAATCACGCTCCGCTGTGTTTGTGATTGTTTTTAATCACTTGCGCTTATTAGGCTATTTAGCTGCTTGCATTCATTACAATTTCTTTCCTGTCTGCCTCGTTGTTGTTGCTTTTATATTGTTCGCTCAACGTCATGTAAATGAGGGTTACCTCAGTGCCAGCGCATTAAGGTTTCAAATAGTGTGTGTGTGTGTGTGTGTGTGTGTGTGTGTGTGTGTGTGTGTGTGTGTGTGTGTGTGTGTGTGTGTGTGTGTGTGTGTGTGTGTGTGCGTGCGTGCGTGCGTGCGTGCGTGCGTGCGTGCGTGCGTGCGTGCGTGCGTGTGTGTGTGGGTGACCTCCGCGGCGGACACAAAGCCGCACATGTCCCTCTACGGGCGTGGCCCCTGCCAGGTCGGGGCAGCTACAGCGGGAGTCAATCAGGCCAATGGGAGCAGCCCCCATTAGGAATATTAATGATCCATACTTAGAGGTCACCGGAGGATTTCTGACGCCATAAAAATGATTAAAATGAAGGCACGGGGGGAAAAAAATAATACTAATGAAATGAAAATCAAACAGCCAGTGGAAACATATGCGCCGTTTTCAAGTGAAGAGGGCAACGCTGGGCAGCTGGGGGTCAGTTGCATGTCGACGCGGTGGAGCAGAAACCTCGTATGCACGGTTACTTTTAAGGAAACCGTGCATGACTGATCCATTGTAGTTATTATTTAGTCACAAGCTCTTGTTGATATGCTTTTCATTGGTTTAATGTTTATACAAATCCGCAGACAGACTGAACACTTAACCCCTTAAAACCAGGGAAGCATCTGTGTCATTTTAGATTTTAGCTAAATATATAGCACATTGGTTGGCTATTGATGGGAAAATATGGCACATATTTTATCAGCATCTATTTTAAAGACTGAACATAACTTTACATTTTCTGGGCCTCTACATTTTGTGTCACGTTCTACATTTTGTGTCAAGTGTCACGACAAGTGGAAATTTCCATTTCACCTTATGAACATAACATTGACTAAAACTACCTAAAATTGGTTAAAAACAGGATACGAGGCGTAGGCTGAAAAGTAAATGTCAAACTGTCTGAAACTTTAACTGAACTTTCTTTTTAGCTGATGTGATCCTGGTTTAATGTCGTGTATGTACCTCTGGACAATAGGATATATTGAACAAAGGACACACTCCCCTCTTGGAGTGTGGCCCTGGCGCATCACTATTCAAAAATAGCAGCATGAAGCAGCTTGTAAATTTTCTATTTTTTTTTTAATCACATAGTTTTTAAAGAAAACATTTATAACTCAAATCTTTGCTTCTTGGGGTCCCTGGTACATATTTTGAGATGCAGGGTCCGCGGCCAAATAGATATAATTTTGGGGGCCCATGAAAAGTTTGAGCTCCACTGATATAGCAACATACGTTTATTTTTCTCCAGAAAACTGTTTTAGACATTTGTATAATCGGCCTCAGGTCTTAATGGGTTAAAGAAATATCTGATCTACAAGCTTACAACGCGTCACATAGATAAGCTTGGAGATCGGCTATTTTGGCCAGTTTTGGGTGACACTGTAGTGTGACCAAATAAGGCATTCATCCATGAAAATATGTATTTTTTTAAGTTGAAAGCTGGAGATACAAGGTTTCTGCCTGACTACGATGATTAATACGATACGAATTAAAGATACAGTATCACACGTTTCCAGCGGTGTAAAGTAACAAAGTACAGCAAGTATACTCGAGTACTTTTCAATTAACTTATTTCAATTGCAGTATTTCATTTTCTTGCTGTTGTGGAATTTATCAGTGGTGGACAAAGTACTCAACCCCTGTACTTGAGTCAAAGTATTATGTACTCCTGGTCAAATATTACTCAACTACGAGTGAAAGTTGCTCTGTCAAATCCGTCAGTTATAAAGTTAAAGTACTGGAGTACTTGCTTTGAAAAAATACTTGAACAAAAATGTTAAGAAAAAAAGAAAATGATCACAACGTGACGTGATGCAACACGTTGTGAGCTTATAGATCTGCCTTTTTCACTATTTATGAAATAGGGCATAAGTGTATATTATGTACTTTTTTTCCCTTCCCTGAAATGTAGTGGAGTAATCTGTTCAGTAATCTGACTCGTTGTGAAGTGAAAGTCACACTGTACGTAACAAAAAATACAAATACTCATGTATAAAGTACAGATGCTCAAAAAACAATTACTTAAGTAACACAGTACTCAAGTAAAGGACACATGAATGTTGTTGTACGCTGATGTATGCTGTCAATTCATCCACATCTTACTGTAATGCCCCATGGTGTGTATGTGTGTCTGCGTGCGCGTGTGTGTGCATGTGTATGTGCGTTTGTGTGTGTGTGTCCTGCGTGTGTATTTATTTATACCGCGGATTAGCGAATAACGATCCTCATGGATACATTGTCCCATAAATAAATGAAATGCACACACACAGGCCCCCCCCCCCCCCCCCCCCCACACACACACACACACACACACACACACACACATACACAATTGTACGTACGCACGCACGCACGCACGCACGCACGCACGCACGCACGCACGCACGCACACACGCACGCACGCACGCACGCACGCACACACACACACCAGTGGTGGAAAAAGTACTCAAATGTTTACTTAAGTAAAAGTAGCAATACCAGAATATAAAAATACTCTGTTACAAGTAAGAGGCCCGTGTTCAAAATGTACTTTGAGTAAAAGTACAAAAGTATTGGCATCAAAATATACTTCAAGGACCAAAAGTAAAAGTACTAAGCTGTTTGAAAATAGCAGATCTAAAAGCTCACAACGTGTGAGCTTGTAGATCGGCTAATAGCCTAGGTATAAAATAGGGCTGTGTGGTTAATGTATTTTTCATAATATAATAATGTATATCTTCAAAGTAACTCAAGTTTTCAAATAAAATTGGAATTACTCCAGTAAAGTAAAAAATACCTACAATTTTTACTTAAGTACAGTAATTGAGTAAATGTACTTAGTAACTTTACACCACTGACACACACACACATACACACACACACACACACACACACACACACACACACACACACACACACACACACACACGCGCGCGCGCACACGTGCACGCGCACGCACACACACACACACACACACACACACACACACACACACACACACACACACACACACACACACACACACACACACACAGTACAGTAGGCTACTGTAGCCCCCGTTTGTCGGACCCCCCCCTCCCTCCCTCCTGCTGTTGCCTAATCCACCATTAGCATAATGAAAGCAGCATGTAATAGAATCAGGCAGAGGCTCCCTCTCTCTCCTAAAAGGATCACTCACGCACAGACAACAGATTAATAAAGACTATACAGTACAGTAGATAGAGTGGAAGAGGGGGGGCGGGGGCACAACCATAGCAGAGCCCTCAGACTTTATTTGGGTCGGTGAGACGTCATCGTCTCAAAATGTATTTAACCACTTAAACCTCAAATGGTTGACGACCCGGAGCTCCCCCAGGGCTCTGTACTGGTGAATTTTGTAGTTTTCTGTTATTGTGGGCGAAGGCTTTCGCTGAAAATAGCCGACCGACAAGCTGTCGTTTAAGTGGTTGCATTATTACAATGAGGGGGCAAGCCCTCATTTCCAATGTCTACAGTATAGCCGAGGTTACAATGCAAAACACACACAACCCCAACCACAATACAGATAATTTGACAAGAATCACGAAGCAGGAGTAAGATTACGATAAGAACAGAAAAAGTGCTTAAGAACCACACACCTACTGTGAGGTAAGCAGTGCCTATACTCTGTTTGATGAGCCTGTGCCGGTATTCAGACGGTAGCTACTACTCTGTTTTTTGGCCAGTGTGTGCGTCTCTTAGGGATTCAGACTGGGTCCGATTGATTCGAACCGTTCCCAAGTACGATTGGCTCTCCCAGCTGGCCAGCATTCACATTGGCCAATATACTTCCGTACCCAAGAACAGATCATTCAACAGTGATGGTAAATATGGCTTTGGGAGATAGAGAATGTCATTCACAGAAGAAGAGTCACTTGTCAGAGTTTAGAGTGAATAATAAAGTTTGACTGTGTTCCTGACGTTGTCTTGAGTTATAATAATAACTGAACAACAATACACAACCAAAGCAGTGTGTGCGTTGGTCTTCGAAACCTCACAATGTAACGTCGTCTCTGTTATTATCAATATGATAGTGGCGTCACTGACACACCCTTGGTGTTTTAGCAGTGACGACACAGACTAATCCTTGGCATATTCATCCTAGAGGCAGTGTTACGCTACACATGTGTTTTTTGTTTATGTTTTTTCATGGCTCGCGCTACTCAAACACTAGCGGGATTATTATTTCTTGTCAACATTCAAGTAGAACTATGAGAAGGTATAACCCAGCTAAAATAATGTGTCATTATAAAAAGATATAAAGCATATATTATTAGAAGTCCAAGCTGTGCGAGGTGAGAGCTATCTTCTACTGACACATTGACCGAATGCTTTGTGCGACCTGGCAAAGCAGAAGATATGGTCAATGCAGCCGAGGGCGTTTGATAGCATTTCACACTGTCAAACAACATAGCAGCTACAGGTCTTGCGCTGAAAAAGGCATTTCCAGATTCAGACACAGCAAACAAGACTCTGGACGGTGTGGGTTGCCCAGCACATAATCAGTGGTGGAAAAAGTACTCACATTTCAAGTAAAAGTATCAATACTGCATTGTAGAAATACTCTGTTACAAGTAAAAATCTGGAATTCCAAATTTACTTGAGTAGTACAAAAGTATTGGTATCAAAATGTACTTAAAGTACCAAAAGTAAAAGTACCAAAATGTTTGAAAATAGCAGATCTACAAGTAGATGTAGATCGTCTATTTTCAAATAGCCTAGGTATAAAACAGGGCTAAAGTGGTTAATGTATGTTTTATGATATAATAATTTATCTGCAAAGTACTGTAACTAGTTTTCAAATAATTGTAGTGGAGTAAAAGTACAATATTTGACTCTGAGATGTAGTGGAGTAGAAGTAAAATGACTGAAAATTGGAAATACTCCAGTAAAGTAAAAAAAAGAATACCCCCAAAAATCACTTACAGTACTTGAGTAAATGTACTTAGTTACTTTACACCACTGCACATAATCAATAATTGTGTTCATCATGGTGCAGACATATTGAATGTTGAAATTGTGAATATCATTGTTCAAAATCTACCAGTACTACCACATTTACACTGTGTGCGCTCAATATTTGAAGGAGTACTGTGAGTTTGTTGACATTGAATACAGAAGGCTCCTTTCCCACAGCAAGACACGATGGCTGTTCATTATTGTCTGGCATTGAGAGGCTGCTGCAGATGTTTCCAGCATTAAAGGCATTCTTTCTGTCTCAGGAAAAGCCACCCGTAATGATCAAGACGTTTTTTTTAGAAAATGACTTCAGTGAGATTATCCTGGCACATGCGCTCACTCATCAGTGTGTGCCACACATTCAATAAATGGAAAAGGACAACAATTCCATTGTGGAAGTGAGGAACATCTTTGCACAGAGTCCACACTATGCTTGAGGAACGCAAGAGAAACCACTTTTGGAGAAGTGGATAACACCCAATGGAAGAGTTCACCTCATTCATGTGGATGGATCCGAGTCAGACAGCAGATTGGAACGATGTGGAAGCCTGCATCAAGTACCTGGGAGAGAAGGTTGGTGCCGATTGATTATGCAAAGTGTTTTGATCAGGTCCCCAATCTCAACAAATTCACTGAAAGTTGCAACGGAGATGGAGAGTTCAAGGGCCTGCAAGTGCACCAGAAGTGGTACAACTATTTTGAGACGGCCGAAAGCATAGCATGTTACTCAGAGCTACTGAAGATTGCACAGTTTGTCTTTGCACGTCCTTCTCACAATGCAAGTGTTGAGAGGGTTTTCTCACTGATGCAGAGATGCAAAAACTATTATGGAGCATAGTATTTGAGTAAACTGACTGATTATTTTGTTATAGAGAGACTATATTGATATCTGAATTGTCAATGCAAACAGAGGAGAAATGCTTTAAATAAATACATTATTTTTAACGCAACTTTGAGTATCTTTAGGTATTTTTTTCCAGTATCTCCAAGAGGCCGGGTAAAGTGTCAAAATTCAGAATGGTCACCCTATCTATCATTAAATGTGACATTATTGACCAACCTGTTGTGACTACCCGTTATCATCACCATAAGTCTTAGAACGTTATAGTACACAACTTTTGCAATTTCTTGTTAGCCAATTAAGCATACATTGTTAACATCCACGATACTGACCATGATACTGACCATCATACTCACATGATACTGACATGATACTGACCATCATACTCACATGATACTGACATGATACTGACCATCATACTCACATGATACTGACCATCATACTCACATGATACTGACCGTGATACTGACATGATACTGACCATCATACTTGCATGATACTGACATGATACTGACATGATACTGACCATGATACTGACCATGATACTGACATGATACTGACCATGATACTGACCATGATACTGACATGATACTGACCATGATACTGACATGATACTGACCATGATACTGACCATGATACTGACATGATACTGACCATGATACTGACCATGATACTGACATGATACTGACATGATACTGACATGATACTGACATGATACTGACCATGATACTGACCATGATACTGACATGATACTGACCATGATACTGACATGATACTGACCATGATACTGACCATGATACTGACATGATACTGACCATGACACTGACCATGATACTGACCATGATACTGACATGATACTGACCATGACACTGACCATGATACTGGCATGATACTAATGATGTCAGTATAATGTCACAGGGATGTCAGGCCTTCTAACAGGGATTTCAGGCCCTTTCACAGGTATGTCAGTCCCTGTCACAGGGACGGTCAGTCCCTGTCACCGCCCTGTCACAGGGACGGTCAGTCCATGTCACAGCCCTGTCACAGGAGGCCCTGTAACGTCAGGCCCCTTCTCACTAGCTTGGCATCGGCCAGACTGATGACGTGGATCCACGTTATCAGTCTGGCCAATGCCAGACTACCTTCTCACAACACTGTGAGAAGGTGTGACAGGGCAGCGTGAAGGGGCCTGACAGGATACCGCCATAGGCTCTGTGCATAACTGTAGTCACAGTTTCTTTAAAGGGCTTTGTAATAATTTGATGACCGGCGGAGCTCCGGTAGGAGACTCTGAGGGCGGTTTCACACTATGGTCCCGGGTGTGCACTCCAGACCACTTGGCAGGTGTCGCGCTAGTGTGAATGTTGCGCATCGTTCCCCGAAACGGATCACCGTTCCGTACCCGAAACCACCTCGGGAGGTAGTCTCGGGTGCGATTCTTGCATCCTCGGGTACGGTACGCTGCAATGTGAAAGCAAGCGTACCGTTAGACGGAAGTGGCCCGCTATTTGTAATAGGTGACGGTATATAAACTCGACAAAAACAGTCAACAAAAGCACGTCGCAGATCAATCCACAGGGGTTCAACCATGGCCGGATCCCGCGGGTTAATTTCATCATTAAATTATAAAATGAACCCGCGGGATGATGAAAGATTTAGTACCGCATCATCCCGCGGGTTAATTTTATCATTAAATGACCAAATGAACCCGCAGAATGATGCGCTAAAACCTGCAATATTTATATATAAAACATTTTTTTTAAATTATATAAAACATTACATACAGAAATAGAATGAGAGCGCGAGAGATAGAAAGAGAGGCCGTGTCACGGCCATATAAGGACAGCAACTATATATATATATATATATATATATATATATATATATATATATATATATATATATATATATATATATAGTATATCTTGTGGATATCTTGTGGAGTTTCAGCTACTATGCATCCCAGAAATATATAGCTTATAAGGCTTTGTAATTTGAAATTTTAATCAAATATGGTAACTCATTTAGATGTAGGCCTACGTAGGTTTATGGTTTCCCAAGGACTATAGCCGTTTCACTCATGATGCAATTTCTCTTTCATAACAGATACATACATGTGCCAGATAATCCCCACACCAAGAGAGTAAAAAAAGAAAAGACGTTGGATTGATGTACTTTATTTAGACATGAGACATGAGAAACAGTACATGGGAGTACAATTCACAATACAAGGTTTCAGTCATTCAGTCCGACTTCACTACTATAGTTGCCTTTTCATAAATGATAAACTTAAACTGTCGTGAATATTTTTAATATTTAGAGAAATTTAAAGTTTCAAATACAAAAGTAGTAGTAGTTGTTAGCAAACTGGACATTTAGACTGAATGTTTCCTGTATCCTCATCTTGCGCTAATGCACACAAGTGTTTCACCAGGTTTTATTTGTGTTGTTTCTCAAGCGTGCATCCGTTGTCCGTCAACAACACAGCAGTCTGTGCCTTGACTTCTGTGCGCTCACTGGGTACATCCACATATGCCCGTACGCTAGCGTGCAACAGTACGCTACGTGACGGTAGCCCCGTCCACTCCGGGTGCAGTACGTTAGTCCGACAGCGCATTCCTCCGACAGCGCAGCGCTCCGACATTTCCAATACTAAACCCGAACCAAACCCGCACCCTAACCGCACGCGGATGCCACATAGTCGGAGAAAAGGTCTGTCGGATTAACGCATGCCTCCCGTCCACTCCCATGTAAAAAAAAACGGAACGGTACTTTCGGTTTTAAACTTAACATGGGAGTGGATGGGACCTCCGGCGTCAGTACGGCAACTTGACGGAGATGTGTGGATGCACCCACTGCGCTGTGCACTCAGTGCGTTGACTCTCTCCCCAACCCTATATTTATGCGCGACCAGCACAAACATTGTCGCATAGTTGATGACGTCTGTGTCCACAGGCAAACCACTATGTGCATGCCGCCACCTATAGGATCGGGGGTATTTATGCAAGTGTCGGGGGTATATATGCAAGGTGCGCAAAGATCTTGGCCAATGTGAATGCAGGCCTGCTGGGAGAGGCGATCCGCACTCGGGAACGCTTCGGTTCAATCGGACCCTAGTGTGAAGCCGCCCTGAGTCTCCTATTGACCGATGGCCCCGTCATCAAATTATTGGCGAATGCGACAAAAACAAACCGGCCAATGTATATGTATTTGTTCATATTCTAGGGCATTGTTCCTCAGTGCCCCTATGCAAACGCCCCCCCAAACCCAATTAAAATGTAAGCTTTATTTTGTGTTGTGTATTGTGGGGCTTATAGAATTTAGAACATTTCCAAAAATCTCATTCTACATTCAACTGATAGAAAAATGTAAATGACAACAAACCATTTCTTCAATCTTGTTCCACTTGAGTTTAGAAAAAATAAAAATGGGCCCGTTTTCTCAATTTTTATTTTGGGTATAAAACTAAAACATGCATAATGGAGCCGTTTTCTTGTTTTTCTCATGTTTTATTTGGACAGAGAAAGGGATTATACTTTAGCACCCTCACTATAAAGCAGTGAGCAAATGTATTGCTAAGCTGGTGGTATTTATTGTCAATAGCAGCTGTAGCCATGCAGGTGCAATGTTTTCAGTAAAGCAATGTTGTTGGATTGGAAACATACAGTAATCCATGTCTTTCTTCTTCTTTTTTTCAGCATGTGCATATAGGCTATTCATAGTCTGGATTCTGTGTTAGCAGAAAACCTAAGCAGTGGTGTAAAGTAACTATGTACATTTACACAAGTACTGTACTTAAGTACAATTTTGAGGTACTTTGACTTTACTGGTGTACGTCCAATTGTCTATACTTTTACTTCTACTCCACTACATCTCAGAGGCAAATATTGTACTTTTACTCCACTACAATTATTTGAAAACTTTAGTTACTAGTTACTTTGCAGTTATAAATTATTACATTATAAAACATACATTAACCACTTTAGCCTTATTTTATACCTAGGCTATTTGGAAATTAGTTCTACATTGCAGTATCGATACTTTTACTCAAGTAAAACATTTGAGTACTTTTTCCACAACTGAACCTAAGGCTGAAAGACGTTCAAACTGTAGGGTATACATTTTGATCGCAATATTCAACAATGTTACCGCATGTCATATGTTTTCCTAATATCGTGCAAATGAAACAGTTTGATATCGCTGCTGCCTTGCAGTGGTTCTCAAGACAGCAGCGATCCGGATCAGGGCCCACTTCTCGAAGGAGTTTGCGGCCCACCCAT
Source organism: Gymnoscopelus microlampas (assembly GCF_963454915.1). NCBI lineage: Eukaryota > Metazoa > Chordata > Actinopteri > Myctophiformes > Myctophidae > Gymnoscopelus > Gymnoscopelus microlampas. The sequence continues at coordinate 2,842,853 of NC_139955.1, read as the reverse complement.
CTGACCATTTCACAGTTACATGGTCAAGCAGATAGGCTGCCATGTGCATTTTCTGAGCATGTAAGGATCGATCAATCGGTTTGTGTTCAATGGAAGTAACATAGTACACTTTGTCGTCTATGTCGGGTGGAAACCTCATACTGTATGTCCACAAAACTAAACTGTTACTTTTCAGGATTAAAACCTCCGCGGACCACTGGTGGTCCACAGAGGTATTACAGGTGGTCCCTGGCCATGCATTCAGAAATGTAGTAAAATCTTATTTGTATTTATTGTCTCCGTCAGGCCGAAAGGCATGGCGAGAGAGTATGTTTTCCACCCCGTCCGTCCGTCCGTCCGTCCGTCCGTCCGTGTGTCCGTC
>NC_139955.1:2817492-2837492 GCF_963454915.1 Gymnoscopelus microlampas | reverse complement strand
GCATGCGTAGAACCACTCCCGTTCTACTTCCTATCATGTTTATGTAGCAGACGCAGTGTGAGTTAACCTTTTTGCGTTTTCAACCCCCGATAACGCTGTTGCCGTCTAAACGGAAGGCACATTTGATATTTTATTTTGCCGTTTTCTCTAGATACCGTTACAGCTGCTGTTTCTTGTATTTCTAATGTGTGATTGCTAGACTGCTAATGTTACCGCCATGGTGTCTTTCTGGTGGCAAACTGAACATGTTCCATGAGTAACGTTGACTAGAAGAATCACAGGAACACCACACATCCAGAAAACCTTTTGAAGGCATTTGTGTGATCCAAAACAAACAAGGATCAAAAGAAAAGAAAGGGCCCGCACATGGTAGCTCCCGTAAGTGACTTTTTTTTTACATGGGCATCCGAAACCAGAAAATATACTTTCTGGGTTTTGATTCCAAAAAAAAAAGAAAAAAAACAAATACAAAAAAAAATGTGTATGATTGAATTTGTGCTTATGAAATGTATTGTAAAAAAAATAGAAGGAAGGGCAGAATATACAGTGTGTGTGTGTGTGTGTGTGTGTGTGTGTGTGTGTGTGTGTGTGTGTGTGTGTGTGTGTGTGTGTGTGTGTGTGTGTGTGTGTGTGTGTGTATAGAATAAAAAAATAAGGACCTGGAACCATTAAAATCCTACAGGTTATCATCCCTTGTGGTAACATCATACGACAGAGTATAAATCAACTGGTACATACTGTATGCACCCCACGCGCACACACACACACACACGCACGCACGCACGCACGCACGCACGCACGCACGCACGCACGCACGCACGCACGCACGCACGCACACACACACACACACACACACACACACACACACACACACACACACACACACACACACACACACACACACACACACACAGACACACACAGACACAAACAATTCCATTATAATGACCAGGTATAATGGTCCCCTCATGGCCCCTTGCGTTTGGGGCCCTGATAGTTTGTCAGTGAAATCACAGCCGGTGCTGCTCAGGGGGGAAACCAGTATGGAGATGGATCCTCCAGCTCGTTTATGGACAAATTATGGGGGCTTACTGCTACACAGTGCACACCACAGTGCACACCACACACACACACACACACACACACACACACACACACACACACACACACACACACACACACACACACACACACACACACACACACACACACACACACGTTTGTATTACTCATAGCATGTAAAACAATACTCAGTGGTGGAAAAAGTACTCAAATGTTTTACTTTTTCTGTTTTTCATGTGTCTATGAGGTTGATAGAACTTCATTAAGCCCCTTGGTGGTGTTTTTATGGTGTTTTATGTCTTCTCTGACTATTTTGAGTTTCTACCTGTAGGCCTGAACCTTGAGGGTCAAACGTGCCAATAGAAAAACAGACCTTTAGTGACATGGTAAAATTATACCCTCCCCCTCATTATCATAACACAACAGGTGTGGGCATGAGGAGGAGGAGGGACTAGGACAGGTGGGTGGTGCTAAGGTGGTGGAGGAGGTGCTAAGGTGAGAACCAGGTATACTTAATGAACTGGAGGCGTGTCCACATAAAAACATAATTTTAACAATTTCTGTACACTTATTTGAAAAAAATCTTCCTCCTAGTTTAACCATAATACCTGATGATTATGTTTTAGGGGAAAAATCACTGAAATTCACAGCACCCCGTCTTTAGATATGGAGATAAGAGGTTTCAACAACAACAATATGCTGTTAAAACTGAAGTGGATGGCATTGTCCACACCACAATAACTATAAATACAAATAATAGTCGTGGGCGATATCATTTGGACCCACTTTCATAGCAATTCTATGAAAGATAGAAACATTGAGAGCCATTCAAAATCCACCAGAAGGACATCTGGGTCTCACTCGCCATCGGAAAGCTTTGTTATGGACGGAGATGAGGAGATGATTACGAATATCTAACGCTAGTAGGGTAGCTGGCATTGACTCAGAGAGGCTACCACTTATCTCGCCTCCTTATAATTCATAATCAGAGTCGGTCCATGTTTCAATATTGCAGCATCTCTGAAGTCTCAAAATTGCGTTCACATAATAAGCACATTATGCTCATATCGGCTCATATCGTGAGGAAACCCCATTGTGTCCAAAACTGTTACTTTTCAGGATTCAAATTCAAGAATAGCAAAAGTAGCAGATCGACAAGCTCAAATCGCGTCGCTTCGTGCCACGTTTCGAGCTTGTAGATCTGCTAGTTTTGATGTTTTTTTGGGACACTGCAGTATGATCAAGTAAAGGCAGGGGTCTTCAACAGGGGGTCCGGGACCCCTAGGGGGTCCTCAGAGTTGCCAAAAATAGCAGATCTACAAGCTCACAACGCCTCGCAGCTATTTTTGGCAAAGAGGCATAGGTGTAGAGGGAAAAAAAATCAGACAGAGTAAACAAAAAAAGAGTTTAATCTGAAACACAATTTTATGCAATATAGAGGGGGTCCCTGCTCCATCTCTCTCTCAGCTAGGGGGTCCTTGGCCTGAAAACGTTGAAGACCCCTGAAGTAGGGCATTAATTTACGAGAACTAAAAAAAATTTAATGTGGAGAAAAGAGGTTTATGCCTGACAGCAACGATATGTCCTGTTGCAGCATCTCTGAAGTCTCTCTCTCTCTCTCTCTCTCTCTCTCTCTTTCTCTCTCTCTCTCTGTCTCTCTCTCTCTCTCTCTCTCTCTCTCTCTCTCTCTCTCTCCCCCCCCCCCCCCCCCCTGTGTGAGTTCTGACACAGCAGTCCAGCTGATTATATAGTTATGGTTATCGTGCTTGCTGTGAATGGCCCTTTATAGGCTTACAAATAGGAAAAGATTCAGGTTGGAGGTTATAGGCTGTTAGGATTAGGTCTTGGGAGTTTTGGAGTTATATGCCTGAAGTAGTTGTGCAGCGGTGTCACTCGTGCAAAAATGGCAGATCTACAAGCTCACGCGCTGTGTGTGTGTGTGTGTGTGTGTGTGTGTGTGTGTGTGTGTGTGTGTGTGTGTGTGTGTGTGTGTGTGTGTGTGTGTGTGTGTGTGTGTGTGACTGTACATACTGTATTCTGCGCTTGTGGGGGTGTTGTTTGTGTGGGTGCATGTCCGTGGTATTGAGAGTTTCTGCCCATATGCTACTATAACTACATGTATGCCTCTGTGTGCGTGCATGTGTTTGAGAGAGAGAGAGAGAGAGAGAAAGAGAGAGAGAGAGAGAGAGAGAGAGAGAGAGAGAGAGAGAGAGAGAGAGAGAGAGAGAGAGAGAGAGAGAGAGAGAGAGAGAGAGTCCCCTGCGGTGGAAGGCTCAGAACGTCATTATTTATTCATCAACAAGTGCAAGAGGATAGAGACAGACAGAGGAACCACACACACACACACACGCACACGCACACACACACGCACACGCGCACACGCGCGCGCACACACACACAGCGATTGTGTTTTAGCATGGGGCCATGGCCCAGCGGAATGGGCTTGAAGATTTCAGCGCTTTTATTTAGTAGATACCGCATGGTAATGAAACATAAACATGCACGCACACGCGCACACACACACACACACACACACACACACACACACACACACACACACACACACACACACACACACACACACACATAAAGGTCCATTTGGTTTCATGTTGTACACTCTCAGCCACATACCCGTGAGGGTCCATTTGATTCCTATATATCAATCATTCAGCTGAGGACCCCCTGGAATCCCCTCAAGGGACCCTGGGGGGGTCTCTGGATCACATGTTGAGAACCACTGGTGTGTAGTGCATGGATTTACGGGTTCCATTTTGATTCATAGTTTGAGCTAAATGAACCCTGAGTATGTTTTACTGTGAGCTTGAATTATTTAGTGCATTGATTATATCAATAATGAATGCATTAATATACCATTGAAAACAGCCAGGATGCCATAGTGCTGAATGTTGTCTTCGGTGTGTTGGTATATAGCAGACAAACTTAAAGCGCAAGGCCACTTTGGTCGAGGTCAGGGTTGTGTTAGTTACACAATGTCATGATGTAACTAATCCAGTGGTTCCCAAAGTGTTGGAGATACTGTCGGGGGCTCTGGTTCAATGCCATTTTGACACCGCCTGTATTTCTTGGTACTCCAGCACCCCCAAGCTCTTAAAAGAATGGGCTCACTGCAAACGTTCCCTCTCACTGCAAACGTTCCCTCTCACTGCTAACATTCTCTCTCACTGCAAACGCTCCCTCTCACTGCAAAAAATCCCTCTCACTGCAAACGTTCCCTCTCACTGCTAACATTCTCTCTCACTGCAAACGTTCCCTCTCACTGCAAACGTTCCCTCTCACTGCAAAAAATCCCTCTTACTGCAAACGTTCCCTCTTACTGCAAACGCTCCCTCTCACTGCAAAAAATCCCTCTCACTGCAAACGTTCCCTCTCACTGCAAACGTTCCCTCTCACTGCTAACATTCTCTCTCACTGCAAACGCTCCCTCTCACTGCAAACGTTCCCTCTCACTGCAAAAAATCCCTCTCACTGCAAACGTTCCCTCTTACTGCAAACATTCCCTCTCACTGCAAATGTTCCCTCTTACTGCTAACGTTCCCTCTCACTGCAAACATTCTCTCTCACTGCAAACATTCCCTCACTGCAAACATTCCCTCACTGCAAACATTCCCTCTCACTGCAAACATTCCCTCACTGCAAACATTCCCTCTCACTGCAAACATTCCCTCACTGCAAACATTCCCTCTCACTGCAAACATTCCCTCACTGCAAACATTCCCTCTCACTGCAAACTGATAGGTTAATTTAATCAGTTTGTGAATGATTTTTGTATAAGACATAATGTTATTGGGTTTTAACTTTAAGAGCCATGCTACGTGCATGTTAAAAGGCCGCCAAGTGATTTGTCAGACTGCACACAACCCCAGTGTGCAGCCAGAACTTGAAATGTTGTAATTCGTCTCGACGCTGGCCACCTGGAATTATGTCTACGAAATCGTTGTCAAATGTGGATTGTTGTGGATTCCGGATTCTCCAATCTACTAGTCGCTTAGACTGTCCTGTTTTCTGCCTCCATTTCTCTCCTGTTTAGTGCAAGCCTGTTTGAGATACAAACCCATTATATAAAGTCGTTGTCTGTACTTCTTTTTATCTTTTCAAGGTTGCATTGGTAAAGTACAGGTTTTTACACGTTGGATTATTGAATACATTTCTAATCTAACACAAACATTCCCTCACAGCTAATGTTCCCTCTCACTGTGTGTATGTTCTGTCTAACTGTGAGGGTTCACTCTCGCTGCAAACGTTCCCTCACACCGTCTCACTTTGAAATGTCACTGTCACCGTGGAGCCATATTTATGCTCGAGAATGGCCGTCATAAAAGCTCTGATTTCTCAGAGAAGAATGAGTGATTTTCTTTCAGCTTGTTCTTTCCTAGCATGGACGTCTGACAATAAATCCCAGAAATGTGTGCTTTTCTTAGCCTTCATTTTTTTTATCGAATTCTCCTGTTTCAACCTCTTTGCACTCTGACCTCCCCCGCTGTTGGCCACAAACACGTTCCAGCGCTAGGCGGTGTGTGGGGGGGCCACGAGGGCCACGGGGGGCCCCTGCACACCCTGCGCTACATTTGGGGGGGGCTGTGTCAGTTGCAGGGGCGTAGGTGGTGGATGGTACGCAGCCATTCTCTCCAGGCGATCCCTGCCCTCCCGATCCCTAATGGAGCACAGCCAGGCGATGATGCCTCTCTCTCTCTCTCTCTCTCTCTCTCTCTCTCTCTCTCTCTCTCTCTCTCTCTCTCTCTCTCCCTACCTCTCTCTATCCCTACCTCTCTCTCTCTCTCTCTCTCTCTCTCTCTCTCTCTCTCTCTCTCTCTCTCCCCCTACCTCTCTCTCTCTCTCTCTCTCTCTCTCTCTCTCTCTCTCTCTCTCTCTCTCTCTCTCTCTCTCTCTCTCTCTCTCTCTCTCTCTCTCTCTTTCTCTCCCTACCTCTCTCTCTCTCTCTCTCTCTCTCTCTCTCTCTCTCTCTCTCTCTCTCTCTCTCTCTCTCTCTCTCTCTCTCTCTCTCTCTCCCCCTCTCCCTCCCTCCGTGTGTTTTCAACAAACATAACCTTTACACCCGACGGAGAGGGGGTTATGTGGAGGGAATGAAAACAAGGCTTTGCGTTCTTGTCTTACACTCTCCATCTCTGCCAGCCCCGCCCTCCCCTCTGCTCTCCACCTCCATCTGTCTTTTCATATTTTTTTCCATTTGGGTTTGGGTGGGTTGTTTTCGCTCCGTCCTGCCCTCTCCGTCTTTCTCCTACGCTCCCCAGACCTTGGCACAACACAGCTCCTCATGGTAAACATCTCCTCTCTTCTATCGGCGTCAGCATTGCACCAACAACACTGCTGTCAGGGAGAATTGTCTCCTATTTAACCCGTTAAGACCGGGAACTCATCTGTGTCATTTTTAGATTTCTTTGGCTATTCAAAAATAGCAGATCTACAAGCTCATAGCGCGGCTCCGAGTGCCACGGTATGAGCTTGCAGCTTGCAGCTATTTTAGAAAAATTGTGAAAATGTGTGCAAATCTTGAATATATATATATATTGTTTTAAAGCAAACATTTTAACTCAAATCGTTGCTTCTGGGGGATTCTACAAATTCTTCTAAAGTCTTCTAAATCCGAACATTTTTTTTTTTTTTTTACTTTTGTTGCTATAATCAGTGGTTCTAAAACCTTTTATGGACCCCCAAAATTATAAGTATTTGGCCGTGGACCCCCATCTCTAAATATTTGTTTGCCTTAAATATGTATGTACAGATGTGCCACTTCAAAACTTCACATGTCCTGCCATCGCCAAGACAGTAAATTTTCAGGGGATTCCCAGGGCAATAAGAGGGACAAAGAAGGGCATTTAAAATGCTGAATTATTTTGATGATCACTGCTTTTATGATGCTAATTAATTTGAGCAACTGGTCAAATCACCTTTCGCCTCATAATGAGTCTGACACCTTGTTCAACACACATTCTTTTGTTCTCATGTATATGGATGTCTGTTGAAGGGAAAAATGGGGGTGTGTAGTGACAACTTCTTTTCAGGGGTAAAACAGTGCATTTCAAGGGCAGAAAAGGGAGGAAAAAAATGCATTTTCAGGGCACTATCAGGGAAAGAACAGTAACGTGTGAAGTTTTGAAGTGGCACATCTGTATATTCAAAGATTTGCAAACATTGATATCTGCTATTTTTTAATAGCCAAAGAAATCTGAAAATGACTTCCTAAATTCTTTCCAGGTCTTCCACCTTCCTACACGTAGCTCTGATATGAATGGCATTCTGCACAATGGAGTTGTCTGGCAGGGTTCAAATTTGTCTGTGTCAGGCAGACATCTTGAATTTCCATATTTCAACTTTTTTTCACATATTTTTTATAAATGAACCTAGCTTTGTCATGACAGTGTCAAACAAAACTAATTTAACTCTATTTCTGGAAAGTGAAAGTGGTTAAGTTTGTCTGTGTTTTTTGCCAGACCTGAAAGGTATGGCCTACACAAGCCTTTGTCACCAATTTGTCCATACATGGTATGTCTGGTTGTGGTTAAGTTTCTTATGAATAAATAGGCACAGACTAGTCGTGACATTACTATTATGTCACAAGTATATACGGTTGGTATTTAACGTAAGACACAAAGATTTCAGAAATAGACTTCACACGACTTCACACAACACCTGCTTAGGTCTGGCACAACCAGGTCTCCTGGTCTTGTTTTTATATATATTCACCGCAAATCACTATAAGTGATCCGTTCTTAACCCCTTAAACACTTTATACAGTACCAGTGGTTCTCAACTTGTGCTCCAGGGCCCTAGTGCAAACACATCTGACAAACCCTAACATTTTAGAATATATTTTGACAATTAGTGACTCATTTTGACAAGTTGCCCAAAATAGGGACACCAGGGGTTAATGTGGTCAATTTTTTTAATTGCCATTTCCATTTATTTTTATTGTTAACATGTAATATCACGAAACATAAATATCAAACGTATCAGACAGTATACATTACCCATAAGGAAATGCCTGTATTCAGTCTGACTTGAAGCATGCACAACACTAAATGACCAAAGGAGGGATATCAAACACAGAGGCATGGATCACACACACACACACACACACACACACACACACACGCGCGCGCGCGCACACACACACACACACACACACACACACACACACACACACACACACACACACACACACACACACACACACACACACACACACACACACACACACACACACACACAGAAAAACTGACCCTGACGGTTCTATTAGTAGCAGATTGGTTGCAGTGTGCTATACCTTACTGCCTGGGCCTTCAAAACTCATTAATACTTAATTAGACGCAATCCCACAGCTTTCCAAGTGCTTTGAATTTAATAAGACGAATTAGGTCGTTTTAGTTGCACTGAAGAATTACTAATGATAATAAAGAAGTGGATTACGCCTCCACTAGAGTCCATATACTGTAATGGTCGGTTATAGGCGCATTAATTCCAAAATGATTAGCATGCCGCCATAGACACAAGTCACAGACTATAGACTAGGGAAGGATCAGAATGTATTACTATCCAGTATTTAATGCATAGAGAAAACAAGTGCACTGTCAAATATAATCATCTTGTGTTGAGCAAGCACAATGGACGTAAAGACAAAAATAAATTATAAAAATAACAAAAACAAAACAACAAGTTTAGCAGAGTGTATGGCTGTCACAAATCTCACAATCATGACATTTTAGATATTATTGATGGTTGTTCACCTTAATTAAAGCTGAAATAAAACGCGCATGGAAACTGTAGGCGGCAAGTTGTGTGCAAACGTGCAGATTCTTTTTCAGCGTCACCGCTGTGGTGCATCTGGTACATTTGAGGTCGGTGTGCTTGATTCCGGCGACAAATCGATTCCCTCCACCTGAAGCGATCCTCAGGCCCTGCAGACCGAGCTTAATAGGAACATATGGGCTGTCACACACCATTAAACAAGCGTACGCAATAACAAAGTGACATGCCACTTATACGTGAATGCAATATGACCCGTGGACCCCCCCACCCCCACCCCACACACACACACACATGCGCGCCATCATCTTACTATACATGTGAGGAACTACATCAAAAAAATCCCCCCTAACCCTTAACCCAAACATCTATATATGCCAGAGTTTGACCTGTTAACCTTACCTCAAGCAAACCCAGTTTGTAACCTCAAGCCCTTAACCGTGCTAGTTCTTTAAACCAGGGCTGGAAACATTTAGGTTTTAAAGCTGCATTCCACAACTTTTGTGTGAAAAAAAAGGTTATTTTCACCAATCTCTATGGTAGAGTATGTTAAGCAAGGGATAATTTACGGCGCGCCAGTCGTTGTTGAGAAATAGCCCCCGACAGGATGATTAAATCCTGAGGCGTAGCCTTTCCTCGGAAAACAAAGAAGTGTTGATCAAATAGAACCAATTTTCGGTTACTACATTGTCTATTTCTGGCTTCAAAAATGTTCAAAAACATTCTTGAGAGTGCGTGTTTGTTTACATGGCTGTCATGTTGGATACGGCACAAAATCAAGCAGCGCAGCAGGTGCTTTGCAGCAGTCTTTGATTAGACAGCATTTGATTAGACAGCAGTCTATTATGGATCGGTCATTATCCAGAAATAACATACAACTGAATTCAGTGATTGACCAATCAGAATCAAGCATTCAACCAAGCCGTGTAATAATACAATAAAATGAGTACATCTGTATGGTAGAGTATGTTAATACAATATAACTAGTACATCTGCTGTGGTCGTAGTTGTTCTACCTCTTATATTGAGAAACGTATCCCATAGTCGGGTAGGACAACTACTGGTTGACAAGTGGTACTGCAAGAAGCTCAAAACGCAATTTATACTCTGCCCAAACAGGCTTTCTGTATTATCTCAGCAGTAGAAATATCGCTGCACAGGGACCCTCGTTCCAATCCCGGGTAAGACTTGAAAGTTGCTGACTGCAGTTTAATGTCCTTGCACTGTCCTCATGGAGGTAGAAGAACATGACACACACACACACACACACACACACACACACACACACACACACACACACACACACACACACACACACACACACTCGTATTTTTTCATCATCATTTTGGACGAAAATGTTATGATTTTTTATTTTACGATTGCAATTTACAATTTGCTCCTTTTTCTCAGTGCACGACACTGGCGCGCAATTCTAAAGCCTAAATCAGGCTAAGCTCGAAATACCTAATCCTAACTCCAACCTGAATATTTTCTTAATCGTAAACCTATCTCAAACATATATTTGTTAAACCATAAAACAACCATTTCCGCTAGTGAGGAGCAGGGAAATGGTTCTCACAGCAATGTCTGTTTCTTACATTCGACTATTCTTCATTTAGCCCTCACAAGTATAAAAAAGTGCACATGCACACGCACACTCACACGCACACGCACACACCCACACACACACACACACACACACACACACACACACACACACAAAGCCTGAGGCCACAAATTCCTTCACTCCCTCCCTGAGTTTCCCCTGGTGTACGCAGGGTTAAATCATGTGTGACCCACCCCCCCGTTCCCCTCCCCACTAACTGCCCCGGGCCGAACACATGGCTGAAGACCCCCCCCCACACACACACACACACACCCTCACCGCTGTCTCACCTTAAGCCCCATCACTCATGCCTCCAGCAATTTGTTTTCTTTTAAAATCTAATGTAAGAAAGGTGGATTGTTTCATGCGTCCCAAAGGTAATCAACATGTCTTAGTATTCAAGAGAAGTGAATTGTACTCCCCCTCGACTGCAAAGACTGGATGGAAAAATAATAATAATAATAATAATACTGATAAATAATGAATAACAGATACCGCACGCACGCGCGCACACACACACACACACGCACGCACGCACACACACGCACACGCACACGCACACGCACACGCTCACGCACACACACACACACACACACACACACTGGAACCCAGAAGAGAATAACTACTGTACTACAGCATGTTGGACTTAATTCAGCATTCACACAGTACAGCACCTATTTGTTTGTTTTATTCATCACTTTTTCTTTTTCCCTTACTTTATTTTATTTTATTTTATTAAATGTTATTAATTTTTTTATTATTTTATTTTATTTTGCATCGATTGGAATGCACTATTTATTGTTTATGTGTTTAAGCAATAAGCATATTCATTCATACAGCACAGCACTTTTCCAGTTAGGCTACAAAGTGGTATACGCAATGATATACATCGTTAAAATCCAAGCAATGAAGAGCAAGAGGCAGATGAATGATGCAAAGACTCCTTAAAAAAATGGGGGGGGGGGAATATATATATATATATCAACACAAAGCATGTATACCCTCATCAGCATCATTAGAGTGTAACACTCAAAATAGCAGATATACAAGCTCACACGTATAAGTAAAAGTAAAAGTGTGGCATTGCTCTGTGTACAAATCTGTGTACTCCTTTGTAACTGACTGAAGCATATTCACCTCGCCCACTAATAGTATAACATAAGCGTATTTAACATCAACCTTCACTGGGGGAGGCGTGTTGCGGTGCGACTGTGTCCCCTGTGACTTTCCCCCTCGCGTACGTACGCTGTGCCCCCCACCACGCCCGGCCCCGCCCCGCAGAGAGTCAGTCCTCCCAGGAAAACCCGTTGATACTGTCAGCCCGCGATCTGTGCCCCGCTGGGGGCCGCGGCACGAATCGGTGTCACTTTGGATTCCCGAGGGGGATTTGGCGGCGAGTCGGAGAAGACCTGGCGTGTATACCACCTTGTGCCAGTCGCACCGTTGTGCCCATGCCAGCCCGCCGTTCGGTGAGCAAGAAAATAAGAACAAATGTAACCACTTATGACATACTGTATTGTCGCTGTCGAGCAGAAACCTCATTATTTGTTTCTTATTTAATGCCCTATACTTCATCATACAAGACTGTCAAGCATCGCGTCGCATCGCAACACATTGTGGGTTTGTAGATCAGCTATTTTCACTATTTCTGAAAAAATAAAATTGTTCCTTTTCAGGAGCAGTTTTGGACATACATCAAAAAAGGATGGACGATATACCCTCCTTTTTACCCTTTACACACATCTATTTTCAAATAGCTTAATCATAAAATAGGACTTAAAGGGGAAGACCACTCATTTTCAACATTAAACTATGTCTTTAATACACCTTAGAGCTGTTGTGTGGAAATAAGAAAAAAGTCCCCCCCCCCTTCGATGTTGCCTAGAAAAGGATAATTGATTGAGGTCATGTGATCAGTGACATACGCACGGTGTACTTTTGGCTCTGCCCCCTCAGTACTTTTGGCTGAGGGGGTGGAGCCAAAAGTACATTTCTCCAGGACGTTTTTAGCCCACGTGTTTTACTGTACCTATTATGTACTGGTTACATTTTGTGACTAATGGCATTCAATCAAACATCTACTTTAACCCATTAAGACCAGGAACGCATACTGTAGGCGACTGTTTCGTTTTCGATTTTTAGCGATAACCATTATTTTATACTATGGGCTATTCACAAAGAGCAGATATACAAGCTTGTAGATCTGCTATTTTTTTTAAATCTTGATTTTTTTGTTTGCAAATCTTTGAATACATATATTTTTTGGAAACATTTTTAACTCAAATCTTTGCTCCTGGAGGTCCCTGGAACAACATATGTGACAAATGTTCGCTTTCAAAAATATACATCAAAAGATTTGCACTCATTTTCACGATTTTTCATAAATAGCAGATCTACAAGCTCATAGCGCTATGAGCTTGTATATCTGCTATTTTTGAATAGCCAAATAAATCTAAAATGGCACGGATACTTTCCCGGTCTAAGTGGGATAAGCAGTATTTTGACGTTCATATTTTTGCACTTTCACTCTAGTAAGATATGAAACACCTGACATGTGTGTGCAACAATGTATTTTTTTTTTCACTGTGGTATTGCTTCTTTTCCTTAAGGCAAAATCACGGAGCACTTCTGTTAAAAAAAAAACAACACACGCCGGCAGAGAGAGAAAGATGCTCCGCCATGCGGAGAAACGGCGCGACTCTCTTCCGCTGGGTTTCTTTGTCTCTCAGACGCACAACGCAATTAAAAGATTCATGTCGCCCGAGCACAGAGCCAGTGCCGTGACATTATACCGGTACAGCAAATGATGATCAAAAATTTAACATCCTCATGAATTGTAGATGGCACTAATAGCATCCCGAGTCACAGTCAAAAATGGTGAAGTCAAGCAATCGGGGCTGTGTAGGCAAAGCAAGACAAAGTGGCGTGGGTCGTACGCAGTGGTGGGAAAAAAGTACTCAAATAGTTGACTTACGTAAGAGTACTGTGGTATGTATGTTATATGAAATATACAACAGAACCAACACTGCAATGTAGAAATACGCTGTTACAAGTAAACGTTCGGAATTAAAAATGTACTTGAGTAAAAGTGCAAAGGTATTGGTATCAAAATGTACTTAAAGTATCAAAAGTAAAAGTACTGGTTATGCAGAATGTCCCGTTTAGCAAGTTTTCGAATGTATAAAATTCATAAAAATCCTTTGAAAATACAAGCTCGCAATGTGTCGCATCGTGGCGTATTGTGAGCTTGTAGATCGGCTATTTTCATATGGCCGAAATGTATACAGAGCTAAAGTGGTTAATGTATGTTTTGTAATAATAATCAAAATCTACAAAGTAACTAGTATAATATTTCAAATAATTGTAGTGGAGTAAAAGTACAAAGTTTGCCTCTGAAATGTATTGGAGTACAAGTAAAAATACCTCAAAATTGTACTTAAGTACAGTACTTGAGTAAATGTGCTTGGTTACTTTCCATCACTGCAGTAGACTAACACTGAAAAGATAATGAAATAGATCATCATATGTACAACGTATACATGCAAAATATGATAAACGCCATGAGCATTTATCAGCTGCCACAGTACTATTTATACATATACAGTAACAGTTGAGGTGGAGAAACAGTGTAAGGCTTTTCGGCGTCCTTCAACCGCCCTCGTCACCGCACAGTCGTCACCCTCATCTAGCGGCCATCCTCACTTCACTTCCCATCATCCTCACGGTGAAGTATTCATGAACAGAACGCCGTCTCTCTCTCTCTCTCTCCTCCTCCCCCAGACAACAAGTCGCTTCAAGCTCTAAGAGCATCACAACAGTACACACACACACACACACACACACACACACACACACACACACACACACACACACACACACACACACACACACACACACACACACACACACACACACACACACACACACACCAATAAAAGAAAAGGAAAAGCTTTATTTGCAAGGCTTTTTGTCAGAGTTACATTTTCAACAGGCTAGTTTCCACTTGTGAGCTATACGCCGCCCACTCCCCCAGTACCCCCCCTCCTCCCCATCGGCACTCTTTAATGTGCACTTAGTATGCAGGGGCCGGGGTCCGCATTAAAATGCTAAGTGCGTTCTGGGAAAAGAAAAAAAAAAAGGGGGGGGGGGGGTTTCTGCACATAAACATGCGACCGTGATTTGCTCCGACCAGGCCCGAGCAAAACGGCGAACGAGCATCTTTTTGCCTCTCCACCCCCTGCCCCCCCCTCTCTCTCTCTCTCTCTCTCTCTCCCCCCCCCCCCCACACACACACACACTCTGTCTGTACGATGTTGTCTCAATCCCGGAGATCTCGGGGTCCCGGAGATCGGTGCCTGGAAGCGGAACTGAAGTGAACACGACATGGTGGATGAGGCGGCTTCTGAATTATGCAACTCGGAAGAGAGAGGCATTGTTACACTCTCCCATCCGCAGTTAATCTCTCCATCCATCTCTCATCTCTCTCTCTCTCTCCTCTCCTCTCTCTCTGTCGTGTTTTCTGTAAGTGTCTTTACCTTGCGTCTTTCATTTATTCACGGTGGCTGTCTTGTCGAATGCATCTCGTCCCATGTGAGCCCGGAGAGGGATAAAGAAAAGAAAGGAAGGCATCAGGCCTCCCGGGTTGTGACGCTAACAGGACAGGAGAGCAGCCATTTAGGCAAACACAAAGCCGTTTGCTTTCTGTGATTTATTGAAAACACGGTCGGTTTTGAGCGACTGCTCACTGAGGCTGCCATCGCACTCGGTGACGGAAGAACTCCCTTTCACAATTTTTTACTTGAAGGAGTTGTTCAAAAAACACATTTTCTATCAATTACACACCCCATGAAACCTTGAGTTCACAGATTTTTTTTGTCGCTCAGGAATGCGACACAAACAAAAACATCTCAATGAATGCAAGGCTTCATGCAATGTATAATTGATAGAAACTTTGGGTGAACTACTCCTTTAAGTAAAAGTATCAATACTGCAATGAAAAAATACTCTGGCATTCAAGATTTACTTTATTTTAAAAGTACAAAAGCAATGGCATCAAACACATACTTAAAATACCAAAAGTAAAAGTAATCATTATGCAGAATGTCCCATTTCACAAGTATTTTCAAAAGTATAACATGTATAAAAAAGGATTTTAAAGCTGATCTACAAGCTCACAACGTGACGCCATGTGAGCTTGTAGATCGGCTATTTTCAAATTGCCTTATATAGAGGGCTGGAGTGTACTGTTTTGCAAAATCTACAAAGTAACTATATAGTAACTAAAACGTTCAAATAATTATAGTGGAATAAAAGTATAATGCCTCTTGATGTAATGGAGTAGAAGTAGAAGTATTTAAAAAAGTACAGTAAATGTACTTGATTACTTTCCACCTGTGCCGCTTACCGAGGCTGCCACGGCCCTCTCTGAAGCCTGAATCACACTGAATAGCCGAAAACAGCCAATCTATAAGCTCCACGAAACAAGCTTGAAGATCAGCTAATTCCGCTGCCCGACATGGCGAGCAACCCCCCCCCCCCCCACCCCCACCATCTCCTCCCCTTCCGCTCCTCTCCCCTGTTGCATCTCCAGGTCCCACTTTGAGTTCATGCGCGGATAACATGCCTCGATGAACAAATCTAAAGGTATTTTTAAAATGTTTCCATCTTCACCTTTTCACAGCGAAAAGGGACCATGGTTATGAAACCACAAGGGACCCAGGGAAAAATAGAGCGAGATGGCGGAAAACCCCGTCTGTAAATGAAGACGGGAAAGAATATATCTCTGCTGTCCGGCAGGAACCAGCTAACTCCAAAATGTTCATTTTTCAGGAAATGAAAAAAAAATAAAAAAAAATAAACAAAAGTGGAGTTGGGAGGTTTTGTTCATCATTGATAAGAACCTCAAAGCTCACAATGAGGTTGGAGGTCAAAAGGGGGTGGAGCCTGGAGTCTGCTAAACCAGCTAACTCCACCCCCCTTTGCTGGACTTAGCTGGTTTAGCAGAAAGTTTGAGGATCCAATGGAGTTAGCTGCTTTTGTCAGAAGCGCTTTTTAATACTTTTCATTGGTTCAATATTTTGTTTTACCAACACACAGACGTAAAGGGTGTTCAATAGCACTGATTTATGGGAAAAAAAATGCAAAAGCGGAAAAATTGAGTTAGCTGATTCCTGCCGGACAGCAACGATATATATATTTCAAGAAATTGTGAAGGCACACTGTCGGATCGCACCGTTTGAAAGGAAGTTTAGAAACGTTCGCTCCCCCCAAAAACAATATCATAGATTCCCTTTCAAGCCCACGTACCTCCCGGCCACGAGCACACATGCACGCTGGAAGATCGATATCATCTCACCCTTACCTTTCCGGGTGAGGTGCGTGCCTCCAGAAATCAATGCGTCATTAGTGTGTCTTATGAAGCCGGCGTGGCGTGGCGTGCGCCCGCCAGCCGCGCGAAGGGCCACATGCGGCGCTGCTCTGCAGCCAGTGGTGGAAAGTAAGTGGAATGTTTGAGGTATTTGTACTTTACTAGAGTATTTCCAATTTCCAATACTTTTACTTCTACTCCACTACATCTCAGATCCAAATATTGTACTTGTACTCCACTACATTTATTTGAAAACTTTAGTTACTAGTTACTAGTTACTTGTAGATTTTGATTATTATTACAAAACATACATTAACCACTTCAGCCCTATATATATTTTGACCATTTGAAAATAGCAGATCTACAAGCTCACAATGTGTCGCGATGCGACGCATTGTGAGCTTGTAGATCTGCTATATTCAAAAGATTTTTATACATTTGAATGTATAAAAATGGGACATTCTGCATAATGAGTACTTTTACTTTTGGTACTTTAAGTACATTTTGTTGCCAATACTTTTGTTCTTTTACTCAAGTAAATTTAGAATTCCGGACTTTCCGAACTAAGTATTTCTACATTGCAGTATTGATACTTTTAACTTAAGTAAAACATTTGAGTACTTTTTCCACCACTGCGTGCAGCTCAGCGAGTGCCGTGGCACGTGCGCGATGAACGCGCAGAGAGCCCTGAGAGATCGCTTCGAATCTGATGATGGGTTTTTGATGTGAGAGAGTCTCAGGATGTTGTTGTGTGTGAGGAAAACACACACTCCACCTGCCTGAACTCATAGACCCCATGCTGAACGAAGCTCATATAAACCGTAGCATCCTGATTCTGAGCGTATGATGACCCGGGACAAAAAAATAAATAGGTGAACAATGGCCAAAAATCGACGATCTATATCTATATCACACATAACAAAGTATATAGGCTAGGCAAGTTTATTTGTATAGCATACAGTATTCCAACAACGAGGCAAGTCAATGAGCTTTACACAAAACATCAAGCAAACAAAACACACCTATCTCCTTAAAGGGATATTTCACTTTAAAAATAATTTTGGGTCGTTTTATCGTCTACTCTGGCTTTTGGGAGCACCCCGGATCGCTTTTGACCGGTGACTGTCCTTGTAATATGTGAGGAGACTGTGTTTTTTTTTTCAATTACTTTTTGCATTTATTCTTTATATTTATTTTGGAAAAATAAAAATAAGAAATACAATAATCTTTTTTAAATAAATGAAAAGGGTTATTGAAAAAACACGGCCATTAAAACCCATTAAAACCGGGAAAGCATTATTATGTTTCATTTTAGCTATTTTTTGGCTATTCAAAAATATACTGATTTTGATACTGTATACAGTACAGTTTAATAAGACCGGGAACGCACCGAGTGCGTTGAAAATGTTATCTTTAAAAAACTATTCAAAGATTTGCTCAAATTTTCACGATGCTTTTAAAAAAAAAAGCAGATCTTACAAGCTCATAGCACGGCATCCATTGCCGCGCTGTGAGCAGGTATATCTGCTATTTTTTGATAGCCAAAGAAATCTAAAAAAGACACTGTCGGATGCGTTCCCAGTATGGGTTACGTGATTATTTTGCTATGAAAGTTAACACAGTGCAAAGTCCCACGCGCTACAGATGAACGTTAGCCTATATCTGTAGCGCCAAACAAAGCACTGTCTGATCGTCCATATCAGAAGAAACCGTTACATATTGCACCCCCCCCCCTCTTCTCTCCCCTCCTTTTGGTAAATTGTGTGTGACGTCTCGTGTGTACACATCGTGCCCGGTCACGCAAAATAAAGTCATGAATATTTAAGAGACATGCAAATGAGAGTGCAACGACGAACAGGGCTTTTAGCTGGAAATTTAATTACAAGTGCAAGTCCCTCGCAAATGAGTTTACTTTTCATCTCTCTCTCTCTCTCTCTCTCTCTCTCTCTCTCTCTCTCTCTCTCTCTCTCTCTCTCTCTGTCTCTCTCTCTCCCACTTTGCATGTCCCCCCTGCAAGCCATTATGCAGGCCCATGTCATGAATTCAGAATCTCTAGTGTGACAGCGCAAGAGGGGAGATTAAAAAAGAAAGGAGGAAAAAAAAGAGAGAGAGAGAGAGAAGAAAGACCTCCTGCCATTTCCTAACGCACGTCTCATATTTTATACAACAAAGAGAGGCTGTTTGTTTGTCGAGCGGCGGAAGCAAACCGAGAGAGAGAGAGAGAGAGAGAGAGAGAGAGAGAGAGAGTGAGTATTATGAGATGCAGGCCGCCTTATTCCGTCTGATTCCCCTTTTGGATAAAATTTCCAATAATTTAAGTCTGTTTTTTCCTCTCTATATATCTACGGGTGCAACAACCAGTCTCACCTTGGCCCAGACACGGAGGGAACAGCAAGTCCGCCCACTCTCTCTCTCTCTCTCTCTCTCTCTCTCCCTCCTCCCTCTCCCTCTCCCTCTCCCTCTCCCTCTCCTCTCTCTCTCTCTCTCTCTCTTTTTGTCCTTTCTTTCCGTTCATTGACTTCTCGTTCCCGGGGTGCTC
This sequence comes from Gymnoscopelus microlampas, assembly GCF_963454915.1. Lineage (NCBI taxonomy): Eukaryota > Metazoa > Chordata > Actinopteri > Myctophiformes > Myctophidae > Gymnoscopelus > Gymnoscopelus microlampas. The sequence goes on along the minus strand of NC_139955.1, from coordinate 2,818,136 downwards.
TTGTCATGCACCCCCCCCTCCGCACCCGCCCCCCCCCCTGTGGCCTACTTTCTCCGTAACGGCCTCCCCCTCGTAAGATGTGACTTGTTCGTTCATTTACTTTCGTCCTGACCCGACGCCAACTTCACCCCGCCGGTCAAGGACTCACCGTCGTCCAAAACTCCCTTTTTAGCAACCTTCCCCTCGTTCTTACTCCACTTAATTGTTTTTTTTTCTCTCTCTCTCTCTCTCTCTCTCTCTCTCTCTCTCTCTCTCTCTCTCTCTCTCCGCTTCTTTTACCAACTTTATTTCGGCGCGCTATAACCCTTTCTCTGTCAAGTCGGCTGATGCAACGCCCCCCCCGACCCACCCATCACACACACACACACACACGCACGTACACGCACACGCACACACCTTTTTTTGTGTGCCACCGGGACATGCGAATCCAGTGAAACGGAATCTCTTCTTTGGGAAAACGCACACAGAAAAAATATCGCCCGTACTCATTTCCCCGTTTAAAATGCCGGGTCTGTTTAGAAAAATGAAAAAGATAAAGAGTGAACGCGATCCTCCCATTTCAAGGACCCACCGGTCAATTCTCACCTCCGGCCGAGGTAATTGACCGTGAGAGCCTTTCTGTACCGAGGGTTGAAAGTGACCCT
>NC_139955.1:2809992-2814992 GCF_963454915.1 Gymnoscopelus microlampas | reverse complement strand
CCTTGACGTCTTAACAGGTGAACTTGAACATTTACAGCCGTCTTACTGTATGTGAAGCTATATTGTCTTTCAACGTGAAAGGAGGAGGAGGAGGCTCTCCTCTTGCCTTTTTTTGTCCCACTTTGCGTGCAACCTTAACATCGCCTGCTCTTCACTTCTCTCTGATTAAGTCGGCCATATCGCCTCTTCTTTCTGACCTAAAAAAACCCGAAAAGTTTTGGAGCCGACTGGTGTCTACAAATTAGCTACGGATTAGGGACAAAATAACTCGTACTGTAGGTGAAAGCTCGACACTAAAAAACACGCGTGTGCATGTGTGCAGAGGTGGGAAAAGTACTCAAATGTTTTATTTAAGTAAAAGTATCGATACTGCAATGTAGAAGTACTCTGTTAAAGTAAAATTCTGTAATTAAAAATGTACTTGAGTAAAAGTAAAAAAGTGCTGGTATCAAAATGTACTTAAAGTACCGAAAGTAAAAGTTGTAAAATGTTTGAAAATAGCAGATCTACAGGCTTGTAGATCGGCTATTTTCAAATGGCCCATGCATAAAATAGAGCTGATGTGGTTACTGTGTTTTTTTATATAATAATGTATATATAATGGGGGGGGGGGGCTAAAGTGGTACAATATTTGCCTCTGAGATGTAGTGGAGTAGAAGTAAAAGTAGAGGCAATAGGAAATAGTCCAGCAAAGTAAAAGTACCTCAAAAGTGTACTTAAGTACAATACTTGAGTAAATGTACTTAGTTACTTTACACCACTGCTGGTTATGGGCTGACCTCTCTAGCCACTCAGCTACGGCCGCCCTCGGCCACTCCGCCATCCTGCAGTGACCTTTATATGTGCCGGTGACCTTCATGGGAATCCAGGTGCTGTTCACCCTACCGTTACAAATAGCTTGCCTGTACTTTGGGTGTTCATGCGGCTTTAAGCAGATAAACTTGTGTTAAAATAAGACGTTAAATAGCTCTATATTCTGATAGTAATCATTCCTAAAGCCGTTAAGACCGGTAACGCAGCTGTGTCATTTTAGATTGTAACCACTTTAACTATTATTTTATCCTTTGGCTATTAAAAAATAGCAGATCTACAAGCTCAGAGCGGGGCACCGAGTGCCGCGCTATGAGCTTGTAGATCTGCTATTTATTTGTTTTATCGTGGAAAATGTTTGCAAATCTTTGAATATATAGTTTTTAAAGCGAACGTTTTAACTCAAATCTTTGCTTTTGGGGGAATTCTACAAATATCTTCTAGATCCTAACAGGATAAAAATGATATGTATTTGGCCGCGGACGCCATTCTCAAAATATGTTGTTCCAGGGTCCCCCCAGGAGCACAGATTTGAGTTAAAAATGTTTGCTTTAAAAATACACAAAAATATGCACATATTTTTCACAATAAAATAAAAAAAAGCAGATCTAGAAGCTCATAGCGTGGCACTCGGTGCCACGCTATGAGCTTGTAGATCTGCTATTTTTTAATAGCCAAAGTAATCTTAAAATGATACAGATGTGTTCCCGGATTGTATGGGTTAAGCAGATAAGCATGTGTTAAAATACGTTTTAAATAGGCTCCATATTCTGAGAGTAATCATTCCTAAAGAGTGTTTGCGCTGTGTTTCTCCAGCACTTTCTTCTTTTTTTTTTTACGAATAGCTTCTCTCTACTTCATACAGTAGATACCATAGATATTACCATAGATATATACATCTCAGAGGCAAATATTGTCCTTTTACTCCACTACAATTATTTGAAAACTTTAGTTACTACTGTAGTTGTTACTTTGCAGATATAGATTATTACATTATAAAGCACAGATTAACCACTGTAGCCCTATTTTATACCTAGGCTATTTGGAAAAAAAAACATTTCAGTACTTTTTCCACCACTGCTAATTTACAGTTCATGGACTCTGCCTCCAGCTCTTTCGGTCTGGATTCAAAAGCGTTCAAGTGGATCAGCTGATCTCATTTCAGGGTACTTTGCGGATCATCCCAATGCCGAGGGAAGCTGAAAATGCAAAATACCCTTTTCTTGCAAGTTCCAGTGATGGACGAAGTACTCACATACTCAATACTGCAAGGTAGATATACTCTGTTTACGAGTAGAAGTCTCGTATTCAAAGTACAAAAGCATCGGCATGAAAATATACTTGAAGTACCTAAAGTAAAAGTACTCATTGTGCGGAATGTCCCATTTCACAAGTTAAAAAATATATATATATATTTTTTTAAATAGCAGATCTACAAGCTCACAATGTGTCGCATCACAACGCATTGTGAGCGTGTAAATATGCTATTTTCAAATGGCCGAAATATTATACGGCTGAAGTGGTTAATGTATGTTTTGTAATAAAAGTCAAAATCTACAAAGTAATTAGTAATACATGTTGATTGTAGTGGAGTAAAAGTACAATATTTTCCTCTGAGATCTATTGGGGTAGAAGTAAAAGTATTGAAAATTGTAAATACGGAAGAAATTGTACTTAAGTACAGTACTTGAGTATATGTACTTGGTTACTTTACACCACTGCATATGGGCTTGTGGGACGGAAAGCACGAGGCAGTCGTGAGAACGCAAAGAGCAACGTCCAGCTTTTTTTTTTTTTTTACGTTGTAAAATTATGAAGGTAGAACTGAAGCATCAACAAGAATTGCCATAATACACATGGCTCAGCCTACATCAGGGGCCAGAGCAGCCCAGTGCTACACGAGACTATACATTCAAATGGTGAGTTTTACAGTTGGTAATGAACCTACAGTATAAAGGAAGCATGATAAGCTGTGTCAGCTGTTACGGCTCACTCCTCCTCACCTTCACATTCACGGCTCCTCCCCCCTCTCTGACTACTCCATGGCTCAACTCAGCGCACCTGCTCTCCCTCACCAATCTCCTCAGTCCTCACCTGTCTTCCATTGTACAATCAACTGCTACCACTATAAAAGCCCAGTCTGCACTTGACTCCTTGCGAGAACTTCACCAGTCTCCCCGTATGGTAAAGTACAAGCCAGCCTACAGTAGTTTTACTCTAGTTGTAGTGCTTCTCCAGTTTAGCTTTACACAGCTACTTTAACAGTCTGTTTAACTACATGCAGTTGCAGTGCCAGCTTTCTGTTGCTTTTTGCCCTGTGATTATTTCCACTGATCCTGTGTCTCCTCTCCTCTCCAGTACCCCGGATTCCAACGCTGAGTTGTGCCAACCTGCGGAGCCACCAATCCACACCAACTCCGCTTTCCACCCGAAAATACTCTTTTCAATAAATACGCCCACAGGCTTCACCCTACCTACGCTACGTCTCCTCTTTGCTGTGCACTTGGGTCGCACACACTAGCCATAACATCAGCTGCACGATTATGGCCAACATTATTATCACGATTATTTGTCACGAGTTTAGTGATACAAATACGTTTGATTGCACATTAATGTCACATCAGTCGTTGCTGTCCGGCAGAAACCAGCTAACGCTTTTGCATTTTTTTTTCCATAAATCAGGGCCATTGAACACCCTTTACATCTTGTGTTCGTTAAAAAAATATTGAACCAATGAAAATCATTAAAAATTGCTTCTGACAAAACCAGCTAACTCCATTGGATCCTCAAACTTTCTGCTAAACCAGCTAACTCCAGCAAAGGGAGGTGGAGTTAGCTGGTTTTGCTGACTCCAGGCTCCACCCCCTTTTGACCTCCAAACTCATTGTGAGCGTGGAGGTCCATTCAGCTGTTCTTATCAATGATGAACAAAACCTCCTAACTCCACTTTTTTTCATTTCCTGAAAAATGAACATTTTGGAGTTAGCTGGTTTCTGCCGGACAGCAGAGAAATATGACATGTCGTGCTACTGTACATTCCTGCTAATGTACACATTTTTGTATCAAAATAAAATTTGTTCAAGTACGGTAAATGTTCTGCATATCAGAATTAATACCAGACCTTAACACCAAATTACATCAACAGAGCACTGCTTTCACTTTAACATTGTGCTAATTAACACATCAATAAATGTCAATAATCGGATGATCATGTTCATTACGTTTTTAATTGTGGGAAGGCAAAATTGTGGTCACAATTAAAATGTGATTAATTGCGCAGCCCTAGGTTAAATTGCCCGGATATTCTACTTCCAACAGAGTCTACATTTTGGTATTAATACTTTTACTTAAGTCAAAAAATGGGAGTACTTCTTCCAACTCTGGGTCCTTGATGTTTTACCCTAACCAACGTGTCAGCCATGTAAACAAACGCACAATGTCATTTGACATGCTAAACGGCACACTAAGGAGTTTCGCTAGTTGGCCGTGTTGCGCTGCATGGACGTGCCTGGCATAATCGTAACGTTCTTTTACTGTAAGCAATTAAATCCTCTTTTTATGAAATCATTTACATTCTTAGAATTTGTGCCAAATTATTGATTTATTTATTAAGTAGCCGTGTAATAAGCAGCATAATGAACCGTTGAGCAGGTCATTATTGAGAAATAAGCCCCGACAGGGTGATTATAGACCCCGGCGACAAGCGGAGGGGTCTTTATCACCCTGAAGGGGTTTATTTCTCAATAATGGCCAGCTCAACTGTTCATTATCTCTTGCTTAACCTACGAGACCCGTGGTGACGCATAAACACTGGAGGAATTACGCAGGCTGAGTGCTTGTACATTATTTTACTGAGTTTAGCTTCTATTCCTCTCCACCAGCCTCTCCCAGAAACCAATACTTCTCTGTTTAACCACTTAAAGGTATAGAGTAAGTATGTTTAGTTTAGAACAAACAAATAAAAAAGTGTTAAAAAGTTGAATCTCTATATTGTCATAGTAATCATTGCTATAGAGTGTTTGTTCAGTAACAGCGGCCTTCCCGTCTCTCCAGCTCTTTAATAAACAGGTGGCCAATTTCAGGAGAGAGTACCCATTTATCAGCTTCACGTTTTATAGTTTTCCAGTTTCCGATCGTGTCTGCTCATTTCTTTGTGTCGCCGCTTCCAAGTGCAATTGTTTCATCTGTGT
>NC_139955.1:2739992-2794992 GCF_963454915.1 Gymnoscopelus microlampas | reverse complement strand
AAATGTGTATATATGTTTTCATTTAATATCATTATTATCCTCCTATAATTTGAGTAACTTCTGTCTGTCTGTAGTGGTGAAGCTACCCGGTTCTCCTCAGTGGCTGGAGCAATTGCTCTGATTTTGCACACAGCCATTGACCATTACCATCTGAACCTAACTGTGAAGCCCGTTCTTCAATTTCATCAAATCTCAGCTTCTTATTAGCGTTTATGTGTCAAACAATGGGAGATAACGTTGCCAGGTTTCTCGCGTGAAACAAGCAGCAAGGTCTGTGAAAACAAGGCCAAAGGGGGGGTTGCCCGTGGGGAGGGGTGACCGCGGGGGGTGCCGCGACGGGACCCGCGGGGGGGAGGCGGCACGACGGGACGCGCGCGGGGGAGAAACCGCGCGCCAGGATGTGCAATAACCCCAAGTTTGCAACTACTTTCGTCTGCGCCCTTCACCGGGTATGGTCTAGTTATTAATAATAATCATTATTGTCTCCGCCAGGCCGAAACGCATGGCGAGAGAGTATGTTTTACCCCCTGTCCGTCCGTCCGTCCGTGTGTCCGCGTGTGTGTGTGTGTGTGGGGAGGCATGCGATAATCCGACAGACCTTTTCTCCGACTATGTGGCATCCGCGTGCGGTTAGGGTTAGGGTGCGGATTTGGTTCGGGTTTAGTATTGAAACGTCGGAGCGCTGCGCTGTCGGAGGAATGCGCTGTCGGACTAACGTACTGCACCCGTGTGTGTGTGCAGTGGCGCGGGAAGGGGGGGGGGGCTACGGGGGCTGCAGCCCCCCTGGTGTTTGGAAGCAAAAAATAATAATATATATATATATATATATATATACTGTATATATATATATATTTTTTTTTTGTAAATTAAAAAAATACTTATCATTTTTAAAGTCTATACACACACATATATATTAAAACAATGGTGCATTTAACTTTGGAGAATAAAATATTTGCTGAAAAAGGTGAAGAAAAGGTGGAAAAGGTGGGAAAACGCGAAAAAAGGTTACAAAAAATCGCGTGCGCAAGTCCCCCGCCCAGCCCCAGCCCCACTTGGAATAAATGACTTCCAAGCGCGCCTGAGTGTGTGTGTGTATGTGTCTGCGAACAGCTAATCTCTGGCACCGTTGGCTTGATCGCAGCGAAACTGTGCGCACACACTCCCTGGATGCCAGAGCAGAACCTCTGACCCAAATCTTTCACATGGGCCTTTTATAGCGCCACCAGGAGGCCGATTTGTGCAAAACACATTTTTGAACAGTACTCCTACAGATTTTATCCAAAAATCATGAAAATCGGTACACAGTATCTCTATAGTCATTAAACAAAATACATCTTTCAGATGTTTCATATGCCATCCTGATTGGCTAAAATTGGCTTCCAAAGTTTGCAGGAGTGCTCAGTTTTGAACAAAATGCCTTAAATCATGAACACAGCATGCAATTTGTGTGCAATTTTGCACGCACATTCCCACTAGGCCGAGGAAGAAATGAAATGAAGACAATTTTCAAATCAGCCTCATGGTGGCGCTATAACAGGCCGATTTGTGTTTTTACCTATAACTGCACCGATCTGTGTAAACCTTTGTATGTACACTCCCTAGAGGCCAAGGAAAAACCTTTGCCCTGCATTTTTTGCATCTGCCTTTTATAGCGCCACCAGGAGGCCGACTTCTGTAAATCACATTTTTGGATATTAAGTCTTCAGATTTTATCAAAATTTCACGCAAATCGGTACACATGATCTCTATAGTCATGTGATCAAGACCGACCTGTTTGATTTTTCATATTCCATCCTGATTGGTTAAGATTGACATCTAAAGTTTGCAGGAGTGGCCCGTTTTGAACAAAATGCCACAAATCATGAACACAGCGTCCGATTGCGGTGAAAATTTGCACAAACATTTGCACTACGTTGAGGAGCAAATGCCACCCAATTTTAACATTGCCCTATTATAGCGCCACCAGGAGGCCGATTTTTGCAACACTTTTCTTTTTTTATATTACTCCTACAAATGTTGTCCAAACATCATGCAAATCGGTACAAATTATCTCTGTAGTCAAGTGATCAAGATGGTTCTGTCCGATTGTTCTTATTCCATCCTGATTGTCAAATTCCGATCATTGCTGGCCCACAACAACCTACCTCACCTGGTGGAGACCTGTGCTCCGAGGAGCACTTTTTCTAGTTATTAATTATGTTTAATAATATATATCAATACAAATGGATTAAAACAAAATATTTTTAATGTTGTACTGTCTAATCAAGCAACAATTTTGCGAACCCCTGCACTACCTCCGCGGACCCCCTGTTGAAGACCTCTGCCCCAGAGCATTCTTCCACTGCCAACGGGTTAGGGATGTAGACACTGGGGCCGAAGCGAAGCTGGACAGACAGCAGTCCCACAGCCAGGACTTCAGAGAAGTGCAATCGGAGCTAGCACAACCAGGACTTCGAGGAGAGGTAGGCCTCCCAGAAGTTCCTCGACCAGGACATCACAATCTAGCAGCCGGTGCTCCAGTAGCATTCCCTCCAGCAGTCAAACCAGCCGGCTCATCAAACGAATTGCGCCCCCAACAGTCAACTAGCCTGAGCTTCATTGATGTCCATTTAAACACCCCAAGGCCTCACAAGGTGTGGACGTGCTGTGGTCAGGGTGCTGCCCACTGGGTCCAGTCTGGTCGAGTCATTCTGTCACGTTCCGGTGGGGTGAGGACCCAAAAGCAGGACAGCCGGGCATGTAGTGATCAAAACCCATGGTTGGGTGTTTTAAGAAACAGCAGGTCAACAGAAAATAAATCACAAATACAAACTAACTAATGCAGTGACACCAAACAATGACTCGACAAAGACTGACTGGGGATACAAGACTATTATACACATGAGAGGTGATTACAAATCAGATACAGCTGGGACAAACAGACCTTTAACCACTTAAACCCTGAATACAAAGTCAACTTGACCGTTGGCTCTGTACTTGGTCTGCTCTTTTTTTCCCCCTCTACACCAAACCTCTTTGCCGGAAATAGCAGATCTACAAGCAGACAACGCCTCGTGCGGCGAGGCGTTGTGTGCTGGTAGATCTGCTATTTTCGGCTAATGTTCCCCTCAGAAGTTGTGAAGGTTTTCAAAACGGTGGATCTCACGGTGAGTGATATGTTTTACTTCATCATACGGCAGTGTTTTCGCTGTATTTGTTTGCTTATAATGGCACCAGTCTGCTGCTTTGAAGAGTACAACAAACTACCAGGATTTACACAGGGAAGAACTTCAAAAAGACATTGAACAAAAAACAAACAAAACAAAAACACAATTTCTAGGGGAGTGGTTGTTTAAAGTGTTGGTTTAAAGATACGTCTCTGACAGTTTGTAAGAGGCAGACACCCCGAACGAAGGAAACTGTGATGAAATCCTCCAGCAGTACATATCTACAGCAGAGAGTTAACTAGGAGTTCTTGTTCTCATAATTCCGGCATAGCAGAAATAGCAGATCTACAAGCTCATAGTGCGGCACTCGGAGCTGGAACAAAACATTTTGAGGGGGGGGGTCCGCGGCCAAACACATATCTAAAAATGTTTTCTAAATCCTAACAGTACAGTATGTTGCCAGTGGTGCTCCAACTTTTCCATGTCAAGAGCCCCCAAAATCACATGTGTTTGGCCGCGGACCGCGGCCAAATACCGCAGACTTTCAAACACTCTCTATGTCAGTGGTCGTCAAAGTGGGGTCCAGAGACCCCCAGTGGTGTATGAGGGGGTTCCAGGGGGGTCCCCAGCTAAATTAGGGGAGGCATACGTAAGTCCGACATCCCATTTCTCCGACTATGTGGCATCCGCGTGCGGTTAGGGTTAGGTAGGTTAGTATAGTAAACGTCGGAGGCATGCGCTGTCGGAGGAATGGTCTGTCGGACTAACGTATTGCACCCCTAAATTAGTTGAACATCTGTTAAACTACTTTAACTATTATACCTATATATGTAAAAAAAATAAAAAAAATAAACAGCCTATCTACACCTTGGACATCGGCAATTTTTGAAAAATCTTGGAGAAAAACAAAGTTACACATTTGGAATATTTTTGAAACATTTCAAACAACACACATCTTGTATAGGACATAGCAGTGGCGGCCATTTTGTGGTGCCACAGATAGAAAAGCCATTAACTTTTCCCACAGAGATTTCCGTGACCATGCATAAAACATTTGATTCTGTGTCCAAATCTTTTTTTTTTAAACCGGCAAAACATTTCATTTATTAAATAGTATATAATATGATGAAATATTGAAATTGGTTTCAGGCTTAAAATAATGTATATAAATATTTTCGGAAATCTCTGGGGACAAAATGGTAGGTACATGGTGCATTTATATAGCACTTTTATCCAAAGCTTTACATAGATAGATTTTGCATTACATCCACCCATTCACACACACCAACCTGCTCATTGGGAGCAATTAGGGGTTCAGCGTCTTGCTCAAGGACACTTCGACACTAACTCTGGGGGAGCCCGGGATCGTACTGGGAACCTTACGGTTCACCATCCGGCTACCCCTGAGCCACTGCCGCCCCTCATTGAATGAGCTTTCTATTTGTGGAACCAGAAAATGGCTATGCCCTAATGGGGTCCCTGGCAAAAAAAAACATTCAGACGGGGGTCCGTGGCCAAATACATGATCAATTCGGGGGTCCTTGACATGAAAAATAACCACTTTTTTACGTACAACCCTGCTGAAAAAAAAACAGCTTAAGACCACCTAAGACCAGCTAAGACCAGTTAAAACTAGCCTGGGACCAGACGGATCTGCCAGTGCAAAAAAAAAAAAATGCGCTCTGCGATTTGGGTTTGGCACCACTCCATTGTGAATCCATTGCTCCAGAAGTCTGGGGTGACCAATCAGGGCCCAGTATTCAAATATGGGAGACTTGTGATTAGTAGTTGGTTGTAGGTCTAACCAATTGCGTCCAGAGCCATCGTTTTGATCCCGCCCCCTTGAAAAGAAAACGTCCTCATAGAAGCACCAGACTCATATCCACGCAGTGATATAGTCTGGTTACGCGAGGCTAAGCTAAAACCAGCTAAATCCAGGCCATTAAGCTGTTTTTTGCTGGGTGGGGGCGGGGCAGTTTCAGCAGGGAATGCTGCAGAGTCAATGAGGAGTCCTATAGTTCTTAGGATAGCTGGTGGAGGATAGATTGTTTGCTGTACAAACAAACTGTAATGTCAAAGAAACAAGAGTGTAAAAAGACAGAAATGCTGCTCTATCTGCTGTCTCGTGGACGGGCTTCAGTTGAGCGTGTGGCTTCTCACTGAACTGAGAGATTGGTGTTGAAAAATATTAAAGAGCAAACTGTTGGTGCACAAAGCATCATCACAGACCCTGTCAGCTGTGCTGGAGGTGTCGCTGACTTTTTGATGACAACATCGCGTCATCTCATCTTCACGGCTACAGATGCAGTGCATTTGTGGATGAAAGGTAACAGTAAGTAAACACAAACAATGGAATCATGGGAACAGTGTGGCTCCAATGGGGAGATCTGTGTGTGCGTGCGTGTGTGCGTTGGGGGGAAAAAAGAACATAGACTGTAAAAAGAATGGACAGCGTTACGCCCATAGACTCTACAGACCGTAAATGAAGCCTACTTTTCAGCAATTTCAAATCCGCCATCTTTCTACATCGCGTCGTATCGCGTCATATCTTACGCAACCGGAAATTAATGATATTGGTTGGGTAGCTTGTCAATCAAGAGCGGGGACGGGGAATGAATGCTATTGGTTGTGTAGCTTGTCAATCAAATCATCCCGCCCCTCCTAGAGCATACCCTACTGTATCATCAATTTTAAAATGAATGGGACCATCATTTACCAAAACACATATCATGGTGATTGAAAGAAGACTTTAAACTAGAGACAGGAAGCATATAGTATTCATGACAATGTTTATTAAGGTAATAAAATCAAGTCTAAAGTCCGGCAAAAACCCACCCACTTGCATTGAGAGTGATTCTTCTGACACCAGCAGGGGTAAAACAGCGAAACTACAGGCCATTCATATGAACTGTCACTTCCTATATAGACTCAATTTCAAAGGTGGATGCCGGGCCCTTGGTTGGGAACCACTAACCTACAGGTGCGTGTAGCAGGGCTGGATGTGTTGTTATGCAATGACCCGCACGTGTCACCAAATTCCACACAAATGGACTAAGTTTACAAGCTATAGACGGCCTTATTACAGTAGATGCTCATGATAGTAACTCTCTCCGGTCCTTTACAGCGAGCAGAAGGGCCTGATATCATTCTCTGCTGAGAATGACAACGCTGGGTTAAACAAATATGCAACAGAGCTCAATCACATTTAGACCTTTTCATTTATGCAGCTTTGAGTGCGTGCGTGTGTGTGCGCGCGTGTGCTGTGCATTAATATAAGTGTGGATAGTTTGAGTAACGAAGGAGTGTGCATATATGAGAGAGAGAGAGAGAGAGAGAGAGAGAGAGAGAGAGAGAGAGAGAGAGAGAGAGAGAGAGAGAGAGAGATGGAGCATTGTGCGTTGCCAAAATGGCGCATGCCGAATCTTTGAGCTTTACAACCTCGCGAATGAAATATAACGGCCGCAATCCGACTAAAATGTTAATGGGCATAAACAACGGAAGGAACAATCGAGAAAAGCAATCACTTTAATTGCCACTGAAAGATGGGGAGCAGGGTAGCTGTGGAGAGAGAGGTGGTGGTGGGGGGGGGGGGGTGGCAGCAGCATATGCCTCCTCTCCCCGCCTTTAGTTTCATATGGCTGGAGGCTGACCAAGGCCTCGCTATCGCCTAGGCTTGGCTGGTTCCAACCGCTCTGTGTGAGAGAGAGAGAGAGAGAGAGAGAGAGAGAGAGAGAGAGAGAGAGAGAGAGAGAGAGAGAGAGAGAGAGAGAGAGAGAGAGAGAGAGAGAGAGAGAGAGAGAGAGAGAGAGAGAGAGAGAGTTACAGAGTTTTTGATTTTAAAAGCTCTTTTATTAAAACCACATCTTTCCAATTCAGGTCATAGCATTACAATAGTTAACCAATTCAGTTCATCCCAAAATCATACAACTACACAAACCAAAAAAACACAAAAATAAATAAATATAACCTTCCACTAGAAGCAAAGAACCAGCTCTCCCCCTTCCTGTGGTAGGCACAACACCCCCTCAACAGCCCAGATGTCATTGAAACCTTCCAGATTGTTTGTTAACTAAAGAGCTACGCTACTGAATCTGTCGAGAGCCCCGTTCAGAACGTGTGCGCATTAGCTTACAAGTGGGCGTGCCTTCAGATCAGGAAGCAAGCCGCGCTTTACCCAATCAAATTTAGTGGGCGGGATTTACTGTCTCTGCGCTCCCTTCCCACTGAAAACAACCCGAAACTCATTTAACAATAGCGTCCTTGGAGCACACAAAACCACGGAAAGATATTCACATTTTAACTTGCTCTTTCATCATAGCAACAAGTGGGCTTATAACCAAAACGATCCATGTTCTCTGGGAGAAGTGGTGTTAGTGTTCTGTGTAGAAATATTGTTAGTGGGAATGAAAACCGAAGCGCACCACCGGAAGTGGAGCGCTGAGGGCAGACCAAAACCCCGGTTTCCTTGCGCACGGGTGCTATATTAAGCTCGGCCAAGAGCCAAGTGAAAGAGTAAAAAACAGCAGAGGGCGCTGTTTTTCATTTTTATTTGGCGATGGGTTCCCAGATTGACGTATAGTAGGCATGCTCAACTCTAAGTCTGGCAGCTACCATCCCTGTTAAAACCTGCACTGGATCTGTAGATCTGAAGATGTCCCCCTTTATCTAATTTCTCCTCATTATCCAGATTGAAGTTTAGCCATTCCAGATAGTCCGGAGGATAGAGACGATATTTTAGGTGAATTGTTCACTTTTTCATAAAAGCATGACACTTAATACACTTCTACAGTTTGGGGCCCTGAACATTTTCAGATATGGAGCCATCGCGAAAAAGCCCCCTGCTGGCCATGGCGGACATTTTACTTTCCGCCATTACCAAATAATGTATTTTGCATCATAACTCCTGAACCAAACATATTAATACATATTAATATACACAAAGGTGAAGTCTACTCCTGTTTTGATGGTCACTGATTACAATAATATCATGTACAATATCATAAACTGTTCAGGTGAATAGTTAATGGTCAATTCAGTTATGTTGTGAGGTAGTCCGGTGGTTTTGTCAGAAAATCTTTCACTTTTTCATAAAAGTATGAAACTAGGTACACTTTTACAGTTTGGGGCCCTGAACAATTTCAGATATGGAGCCATCGCAAAAGACAGTGGCCATGGCAGCCATTTTAGTTTCCGTCATAACCAAATTATGTATTTTGATCATATCTCCTAAACCAAACATGATAATACAGAATAGGTGATGTCTACACCCATGTTTTGATGGCTAAGGATTACAGTGATACCATATAAAATAGAGGTTCTCAAACTGTGGGTTAGGACCCCAAATTGAGTCATAGGAAGGTGGCAGTGGCTACATTAAAGGCGACACACCATGAATTTCACTTTTTTAATTTTTTTGGGTATTTTTTGGGCTCCCCAGTGTCTCTTGTACCCCAATTATTATTTTTTTTAACATTCAGTCATTCATTCTCATTTCAGAGATTTTCAGAAGGGGCGTGTCTGAACAGGCCATCTCAGAAATGGCATGTTTGCTTACATCACGAAACTTTCTGCCCATGTATTTTGACAGACAGAATTGCTCAGTAGCACCCCTCTGCCCAACAGGACGTGTTGGTATTGCAGCTGAAAGTGCTTTATAAGCCTGAGAGAAGACTTGGGATGAGTATATCTGAGTGTTGATTTAGGCTCACACCTTTTGAAAATGGTTTGAGGGACATACACCATATGATATGAAATATCTATTTTTTTTTTTTTTAATTCATGGTGTGTCTCCTTTAACTGAAAAAATCCTCCCTATCAAGTCTTTTTTTGTTTTGTTTTTGAAAAGCATACACTTATTATAATGATTCTGGCAACAGATACTGTATAGGCTATATACTATACAGTATTCTTCCATTTACAAATATGTAAATATTTGTATCGTTATCACCGCAATGCTGTTGATGTAATGAGAATTAATGTATGTGTATAGCGCTTTTCCAAATCAGGTTACAAAGTGCTTTAAAGAGTAAGATAATAGAAAATCAGCATGATAATCATATGAGATAAAACAATATAAAATCAGTATATAAAATGATTTATAAACGCTGAAATTACAATGGAATAACACCGAATTTAATAAATTGTGATCTATAAGTTCACAATCCATCTTGATGTGACCCGTGAGCTTGCAGATCGGCTGTTTTCAGTACAATGACAACTTTTTTGAATCTTTTTATACCTGGTGTTTCATCAGGATGGTGAACAATTATTTTAGCACTTAGTGACTGCAGTTACTGCACCTTTCAACAAACAAATATTATTTTAACTGGACAATTTGGTAGTGAATGTTAAAAACCGGGACATTTTAGTGTTTTAGAGATATTTGTCAAGGACTTGGGACACACAGCTTAAACCTGGGGCCAGTAAGCAAATTGGTGATGACAATGATGGCTGCCTTGAAACATAAGGGACCAGTTGTGTCATGCATGCTCTGGACCCTATCTTTCCTTACCCCTTATGCCTAAACGTATTATCCATGTTTTACCATTTTGAAAAACATTTAAAAATAGTTCTACTAGCCGATCTACATCGGCACGTTGTGAGCTTGTAAATCGGCTATTTGAACTGCTGGTATTTAAAAATATTTGTCAAAATAGTAAAAAAAAAAAAAAAAGGGGGAACCTCTGGACTTATCTGCTGTACCTTACTAACCTCCATACAGTACCTCCACCTCCCACTCACACATCCCTGCTCCTGGGGTACCAATGCACCTCTATCACACCCCTATACAACCACACCGATCCCCCACTCTGCCTGGCCTCTGTATGGGGTCAGAGCCACCCCTCTATGATATAGCACACCAGATAATGTATGTTAGCAAGCACATGTAAATTGAAACAAATTCTGTCCAAACATAATTGTAGACAATATTAACTTTAGTATAAGAAAATAAGAAAGGATGTTTGAATGTTTGGGAATGTTCCAGGAACATAGCACGCAGTTGAACACAGGGCCCTTGGAGAAAGAGTATCCAACAACCTTTTAAAAAGTTTACTCTATGAGTGTTAACAGAATAGAAAGCCGTGGAACATACAGCAGGACTCTGGGGACATAGGAATGACCCTTCTCAGATATTGTGATTTCCTTTTTTCAACGTCACTGACTCTAAGTAAGAGTGGCTTATCATCGGTATTGGCTGAGAAGGAGGGTGTCTATTCCCAATTCAATGCGCTAGACCCCTGGATTGCTGAGGTGGAGCAACACCTACCATCATCTCTCAGTACTTAATGCACGTCTTAGTTACCCAAGCCATGCTACTCATACACCAAGGTTCTTTGGGATCGAACCCAAAACCTTGTGATCCAAAGGCGAGTGCTCTACTAACTGAGCTACCTGGACACAAAGAACATGATTGAATTGACCATTACCTATTCACCTGAACAGTTTCTAATGTTGTAAATGATATTATTGTTATCATTGACCATCAAAACATACGTGTAGACATCACCTATTCTGTATTATCATGTTTGGTTCAAGAGTTATGATGCAAAATACATTATTTGGTTAATGGCGGAAAGTAAAATGGCCTCCATGGCCACCAGGGGGCGTTTTTGCGATGGCTCCATATCTGAAAATGTTCAGGGGCGCAAACTGTACAAGTGTACCAATTTTCATGCTTTTATGAAAAAGTGAACGATTTTCGTCTCTATATCCTCCGGACTAAGAGAGAGAGAGAGAGAGAGAGAGACGCACAGATGGCCCTGACACTGAAGGTGTCAGACGTTGGCGCCATCAAACTCACCCGTAGTGTACGGTGGCTGCAGATCATCATGTTCATGATCCTTTCACATATCTGTACTGTTCTGGAGCACACACACATACCAACCACAATGAGCGAGGCAGACGCAGAAATGCAGGACCCATTTCATTTCAAACGTGTTTTGCAGTGCAGTGTCTGTGACACTCAGCGTCATTGACACTTTCAGAGGCCGGTGTCCAAAGACACAGCGTTGACATCATATCCACAGCGCTCGCACACAGAGCAGCTCCTGCCATTACAATTTTGCGGTGCTCTTACTTTAGTAGGGGAGGGGGGGGGGGACAAAAGGTGAACCCTTTTCTATTTCCCTCCCTGCACAGAGATTCATTAATTTCATGTAACCATACTTTTGTATGAACAAGAGACACTTGTCCTCTCCCATTACCCGCAGTCCGTTTTAATTTTAGTGAAACGAGTCGAACGCTATCGGTAAGTAAAGTGACGTTGCGCTACTTCCGCACACGGCCGCCAGTCGGGACAAACGGTGCATACATGGGGGGCAGACGGCGCGGTCGGATAAAATGTCCTATAACAAGCACATAAGTTACATTTCTGGCATCTAACGCTCATTGATGCTTCAGTAGAATCCTATGAGCAAATGACCATGCTGATAGTCAAATAAATGTATCATGTTAATGTCGCCTCTGTCCATTCCTCAACTTTGTGTTACACATGCGCCGTTCGTCTCTCCCTGCCCTAACTGGATGTTTTGCTAGCTAGCACAAAAGCTAATGAATATTTTTCAATGCAACCTTCACTGAGAGTTAGCCCACAGATTAGCCTAACAGACAAAATCCATTTACAATCGGCACCAAATAAACACAGCAATACAAATGGAAAACACTCAAATAGGGTATTTTTTTTTACAATTTCTACAATGTGGAAATACACAAAAGTGGCTTCAACTCTGCCAATCTTGATCAGAACTGGGAAAAAAATTGTGAAAAAAAGGTCCGACTTGCAACCGTTCCTCCGCGCCATTGGTCCCGGCTGTTCCACTACATCTCAGAGGCAAGTATTGTACTTTTATTCCAGTACAATTATTTGAAAACTTAAGTTACTAGTTACTTTGCAGATATAAATGATTACATTATGAAACATACATTAACCACTTTAGCCCTATTTTAAATCTAAGCTATTTGAAAATAGACGATCTACAAGCTCACAACGCGTCGCATCGTGACGTGTTGTGAGCTCGTAGATCTGCTATATTATACTTTTACTCAAGTAAATTTTGAATTCCAGACTTTCGTTTGACAGAGTGCTTCTACTGTACATTGCAGTATACTTTTACTTAAGTGAAACATTTGAGTACTTTTTCCACCACTGCGCAGTAGTATGATCAAGTAGGGCGTCAATTTATGAAAAGACATAAACAGTTTGAACGTGGACATAAGAGGTTTCTGCCATGACAGCGGCCGATATGGCAGACAGGCACTGGTAGCTCATAAAACACTGTTTTCTGGACACAGCTCCACAGTGTCAGGGACCAGAGTGCCCCTGAAGTCTTGTTTTTGCCACAGTGGAGAGCAGTGGTGTAAAGCAACTAAGTACATTCACTCAACTACTGTACTTAAGTACAATTTTGAGGTACTTTTACTTTACTGCAGTATTTCCAAATGTCAGTACTTTTACTTCTACTCCACTACATCTCAGAGGCAAATATTGTACTTTTACTCCACTACAATTATTTGAGAACTTGAGTTACTGGTTACTTTGTAGATATAAGTTACTATATTATAAAACATTACATTATCCACTTCAGCCCTATTTTATACCTAGGCTATTTGAAAATAGCCGATCTACAAGCTCACAAAGCTTGTAGATCTGCTATTTTCAAACATTTTAGTACTTTTCTTTTGGTACTTTAAGTACATTTTGATGCCAATACTTTTGTAGTTTTACACAAGTCATTTTTTTATTCTGGACTTTTACTTGTAACAGAGTATTTCTATATTGCAGTATTGGCACTTTTACTTAAGTAAAGCATTTGAGTACTTTTTCCAGCGCTGGTAGCTCATAAAACACTGTTCTCATGGACTCAGCTCCACAGTGTCAGGGACTACAGTGGCCCCTGAAGTCTTGTCTTGCCACAGTGGAGAGGCTAGCGTATATAAGCTAATGACATCAGACCACCGTCGGCTCTGTTCTTGTTCTCTGCGCCAGTCTTGAAGGTCTTTGTCTCTATACGACAGCCTTTATTAACCCATTAAGGCCGGGAACGCCTCTGTGTCACTTTTTTTTGGATTTCTTTGGCTATTCCAAAATAGCAGATATATACAAGCTCATAGCGCGGCACCTAGTGAGCTTGTAGATCTTTTTTTTTCTTCTTTTTTAAGAAAAATCGTGAAAATGTGTGTAAATCTTTGAATATGAATATATATATATTTTTAAAGCGAACATTTGTAACTCAAATCTTTGCTTCTGGGGAGTCCCTGGAACAACATATTTTGAGATGGGGGGAGGGGGGAGGGGGGGCTGGGGTCAGCGGGCAAATACATATACTTTAGGGGGTCCTTGACATGAAAAAAGTTTGAGAACCACTATAGCAACATATGTTTGTCCAAAAAAACTGTCAGGATTTAGAAGACATTTGTAGAATCCCCCAGAAGCAAAGATGTGAGTTACAAATGTTCGCTTTAAAAAAAATATATACATTTCAAACTAAAGAGCCACACAAATGTTCACAATTTGTCAAAATAAATTGCAGATCTACAAGCTCATTATACAATCTATATATATTCAAAGATTTGCACACATTTTCACAATTCTTTTTTCAAAACTAGCAGATCTAGTGCCGTGCTTTGAGCTTGTAGATCTGCTATGTTTGAACAGCCCAAAGAAATCTAAAAATGACACAGATGCGTTCCCCGGTCCTAACGGGTTAAAGATGAGCCTAATAATACCACAGAGCGACCCGCCCTTCTCCCTAACGAGCTCACATCCACAAGGGCCGTCGTGAAGCTCAGCAAGAAAGAGGAAGAGGAGGTGTAGATGGGGAGAGAGGGAGGGCAGGAACAAGAGGAAGAGGGAGGAGTAGGAGGGGAGAGAGGGAGCGCAGAAACAAGAGGAAGAGGGAGGAGTAGGAGGGGAGAGAGGGAGGGCAGCAACAAGAGGAAGAGGAGGTGTAGGAGGGGATAGGGTGCATCCACACATGTACGTCAAGTTGTCGTACGGAAGTCGGAAGTCCATCCACTCCCATGTTAAGTTAAAAACCGGAAGTTCCGTCCCGACGTCCATCTGAAAAGCATATCCGGGTTCCGGTTTTCATTGAGTAACGGCCAAAAATGGCCGGAACCGGAACAAGGGCTTGTGACCCTATAGCGTCAACTTGACGTACATGTGTGGATGCACCCAGAGAGGGTCAATCCACACATGTCCGTTCGCGATCGTACGGCGTCCGTTCCGCGTCGGTTACGTTCGCCGGAAGTTCCATCCACTCCCATGTTAAAAAAAAACGGGACCGTACGGTCCCGTTTTTTTTTTACATGAGAGTGGATGGAACTTGGAACTTGTTCCGGATCCGGCCGTACTTTGATATCTTCCGGAGCCCTGAGCAGCTGGTGGGCAGCGTCGTTTTTCAGGAAGTGTAGTTCATAGACTATAGTGCTATTTGTACAAGCCAAGTGAGAACTGAATAACACTACTCATCATGAAAACGTTATGCACGTGCAATATAAAATATGAATATTATCCAGTGATATGAAAACATTAGCTAATGTTTTCATATCAATGGATAATATTCATATTTTATGTCAAGGTGCCTTGACCAAATTAAAACGCCATTACATTATTATGAATAGTATTAATCACATGAACCTCAACATGGGGGGAACATAAGCCAAAACTAGCCGATCTACAAGCTCACAACGCGTCGCAGCGCGACACGTTGTGAGCTTGTAGATCTGCTATTTTTGGCAGAGAGATTTGGTGTTGACAGAAAAAAGCGTCCAAGAAAAGTAGGTCCGTTTTACTGAGAATAGAGGGTTTAAGTAGGCTACATAATAATAAAATAAAACTTTATTTATATACCTGTAGCACTTTTCAAAACATGAGTTACAAAGTGCTGCTGAACAGCAGTTAATGTTTACGTTTTATTTTACCTTATTATATTTTATGCTACAATTGGAGCATAAAATATATAGGTAAGGTAAAATAAAACATACACGTTTTTTAAAGCATAAGGGAATACCATAGTTAATAAATAAGAAAACACATTTAAACAAACTAAAAGGAGACCAAAATAACTTTGGTCTCGTTGCCCACATCAACAAAAAAACAAATACAGACATACATGTGAATTACATCAATAATTATGAATGACAGATTCACATGGTAGAAGAGTGCAATTTATGACAATAAAGCACAGGGATGTTTTGTTTTTTGTAGCCCACGTTTGTGTGTGAAACTGTAGAATTATTAAAAAAGAAGCTTCTAATTTATTTTGGATAGTAATTTAATGTATTAATCTTCTATTCTTTATTATGCTCATATAATCTATTCATAAGGGATCAACTAAACAGTGCAAAGTATTCAGGCCATTCACAACAAATAAATAAGGACGTTTACATTTATTGAAATAGAGTGCATGTGTTATACTGTTGTGTTTGTGCTGGAACGTCTGCCTTGCATTTCCCCTGTAAGGAAACTACAAGAGACAAACACGCCCAGTGGAGACGTATCTGTCCTATTGGTTGGTGCCTATCACTTCCGGATGATCGTTTCTTGAGCGGAACCCGGATATGCTTTTCCGGACGCGGATCGGGACAGTCTTTCCGTTTTTTAGCTTAAAGGGATATTTCACTTTCAAAAAACTTTTGGTGATTGTATCGTCTACTCAGGCTTTTGTGAACCCCGCAGACAGTTTTTAAGTTGCTTGATTCAATATTTAGATATTAGATATTCATTTTATCAGACACGCCCCCTTCCTATACAAACCCATTGTAACTTCAAACTCCATTTTTATCATGTTATATTCATCAAAAACACCCGTCCTTGGTTCACCCGTCTCATACCGCCCCCCTAATACGCGAGGGGGCCGTGTTTTTTCAATTACTTTTTTCATTTTTTTTTTATTTTTTTTTGGAAAATGAAAAAATGGGGTTAATACAATAAAAAAATAAAATGAAAAAAAATCTCACCAGAACCAAGGACGGGTGTTTTTGATGAATCTAACATGGTTAAAATGGAGTTTGAAGTAACAATGGGTTTGTATAGGAAGGGGGCGTGTCTGATAAAATGAAAATGAAATATCTAAATACTGAATCAAACAACTTAAAAACTGTCTGGGGGGCTCACAAAGGCTTGAGTAGATGATAAAATCACCAAAAGTTGTTCTGAAAGTGAAATATCCCTTTAACATGGGAGTGGACGGGACTTCCGACTTCCGTACGACAACTTGACGTACATGTGTGGATGCACCCAGAGAGGGAGGGCAGGAACAAGAGGAAGAGGAGGTGTAGGAGGGGAGACAGGGAGGGCAGGAACAAGAGGAAGAGGAGGAGTAGGAGGGGAGACAGGGAGGGCAGGAGCAAGAGGAAGAGGAGGTGTAGGAGGGGAGACAGGGAAGGCAGGAGCAAGAGGAAGAGGAGGTGTAGGAGGGGAGACAGGGAGAAGGAGGAAGAGGAGGTGTAGGAGGTGAGACAGCGAGGGCAGGAACACAAGAGTTTGAAGAAAGGGAGGAAGTCAAGGAAGAATGAGGAAGAAGATAGGGAAGCAGAAGAAGGTGATAAGAAATAGCCAGTGGTGGAAAAATAACTACATTTTTTTACTTAACAAAAGTAAAAGTACTAAAATGTTTGAAAATAGCAGATCTACAAGCTCACGTGTCGCGACACGTTGTGAGCTTGTAGATCGGCTATTTTCAAATAGCCTAGGTATAAAATAGGGCTGAAGTGGTTAATGTATGTTTTATAATATAATTATTTATATCTGCAAAGTAACTAGTGACTAAAGTTTTCAAATAATTGTAGAGGAGTAAAAGTACAATATTTTCCTCTGAGATGAAGTGGAGTAGAAATAAAAGTACTGAAAATTGGAAATACTCAAGTAAAGTAAAAAAAAAAAAACTCAAAATTGTATTTAAGTACAGTACTTGAGCAAATAATACAAAATGGGAGTATAGGAATAAATGGAGGAGAAGTTAGGGAAATAAAAACAACAGGAAGACAATAGGAAGGCCGGGTAGGTATAGGGGAGCAAGGTTATAGAAGTGTTCGGAAATTAGGACGAAAGAGGGAAGGTAGGAACCAAGAGTACGAGGGTAGGAAGGAGGGGAGGAAGTTGGGAAGGAAGAGAGGAAGGTAGTTAAGAATGAAGGACAGAGACGGGGATGGGGACGGGGGGTGTGAAGGATGCTGACCGTGCAGATCTGCGTCCCGGTGGTAGCCCCCCCCCCCCGGCCGGCCGTATCTATCACGTCCCGAGGTTGATGGCAGAGTCCCCCCCCCTTCCCCACCTCTCTCTCCTGCAGTCTTTCAGAAGGAGCAGTGTGTGAGAGAGGGAGACTCCACACACAGGAACGAGTTGAAGCTAATGATGCTAATAAGTCTCCGCGAACCCCCCCACTGCCGTCAGCCATCATTAAGACTCGCCCCTCTGACTGGCTCCAAATGGCAGCCTGCTGCTCTCTCTCTCTCTCTCTCTCTCTTTCTCTCTCTCTCTCTCTCTCTCTCTCTCTCTCTCTCTCTCGCGCTCTCTCTCGCTCCCTCTCTCCTTCTCTCGCCCCCGCTGCCTAACAAGTGCAAGAACGAAAGTTTAGCGCCGTGCGGGGGGGCCTTGAAAACAAGCAAACAAGCAAAAAAAAAAACTGTGTATCCCAACCCCTCCCCCCCTCCCCCCGAAAGTTCTCTTTGGTAAAGGGCCTCTCCACTGTTTTTGCCTCTTCATTAACGTGAGCTGGGACACGTCCACGCCCATGCCCACACATGCACACGCACATGCACACGCACACGCACACACGGTTGTGGCTCGCTACCAGTATGTGTCCAATCCCGTATTTCATGTACCATGTCCGTTTTGTTTTACCCACGTTCAACCTGGTGTGATTATTTTAGCACAGCCTAGTTACAGGCGAAAATATTCAAACATGTTCAAGCGTGGCGAAAACAGACAGGCGACCTACAGGCTCACAACTTGGTTGTGATGCGTCATTCAGTGTGTGAGTCACTCCTCCAGCATGCTTATTTAATGTACCTTGTCCGTTATGACCACGTTAAGCCTGGTGTCCCTGTTTTGTGGCAGATCATTATAGTCAAGAATGTGTGTGCGTGCGTCCATTTTTCCATATCTTGCCATCCTACTTGAAGAAACAAACAGATGGGTTCCTGCTCTGTGGTTTATGCATTTTTTATGTTTGACGATGGCTATTCAGCGGGCCTGGCCGCGCTCCAGATATCCAACGAAAATGGTTTTGCACGCATGGGGGGTGGGAAGGTGGGGGTGGGGGTCAACTGTCCGGTGCAGTGAAAAACAGACAGACTGTAGAACACAGTGATTTACAGAAGGATCTGTCTGTGCGTGTGTGTGTGTGCGAGTGTGTGTGTGTGTGTGTGTGCGCGCGTGTGTGTGCGCGCGTGTGTGTGCTTGAGTGCTTGAGTAGTGGGAGGGTGTATTCATGGGTGTGTACTCACTGAATGATTCCAGCATGCAATTACACCCACACGTGCGCGCGCAACAGACACACATCGTCATCGTTATCGCCATCGCCGATCACTCGAAACCAGTATGATTGTCATCCAGCACAGGCTGAGGCAATATTCACACAATATTCACATTTTTATATCTCTATCTCTCACACTCACACGCACACACACGCGCACGTGCGCACGCGCAGAGTCCAATGCCCAACACAATGTCACATGGCAGTAGTGGGGGATCAAACCGGTCCGTTCACAAGCAGCAGCGTTGGCAGCATGAACAGGACGGCTGATTTTAGCTGGCACACTACGGGGACATGTCCCCATGCTTACCACCTGTCCTGTCACTATATACGCCCCCACAGAGGTGGGAGACAGCGAGGCTGCTGCCGGGACACAGAAGATCACACACACTGTACCCCCCCCCCCCCCCAAAAAAAAAAAAAACATCCCACTGCCTGGTCAGATAATGTGCTGGAGAAAACTGTAGCGCTTTTATTTCAGCAGCTCTCCACCGATCAGATTCAACTTTAGTTTACTTCACACAGGCACTGGTGGAAAAGGAATTCTGCAATTGTCTTTAAGCCATTCAATCCGGGAACGTGTCTGTGTCATTTTAAGATTTCTTTGGCTATATTTATATTATATATATATATCAAAATTAAAATAAACTCAAACCTTTGCTTAATTAAACGGGTTTGCAACTCTTTGAATATATATATATTAAATCATTTTATAACTCAGACCTTTGCTTCTGGTGGGGGTCCCTGGAACAATATATTTTGAGATGGGGGGTATGCGGCCAAATACATATTATTTTAGGTGGTCCTTGACATTACCACTGATGTTTAGCAACATAAGTTATTTCCCAAAAAAACTGTCAAAAGACATTTGTAGAATCCCCAGAAGCAAAGATTTGAGTTGAATGTTCAAATAGTATTTTGAAATCAGTATTTTTATATTGTGGTATTGCTGCTTTTAATTCTGAATATCTGAGTACTTCTTCCACCACTGAGAAAAAGTAGCAATACTAGTACCACAACGTATAGAAGAATTCCTTGTATTCATAATTGTACTTGAACGTCCAAAAGTGTATATACTTAAAGCAGCACTATGTCACTTTTCTTTATGAATAATGTTGTCCAATCTGTAAGGTAGAATATGTTAATACAATATAACTCAATAAAACTTAATAATACAATTTGGGTGGTTGTATTTTGTCTCCCTGCTCTGCTATTGAGACATTTAGATTGTGGGCATGTCTCAGATCGTGGGACAATTATCAGTACTTTTACTTCTACTCCACTACATCCCAAAGGCAAATATTGTACTTTTACTCCACTACAATTATTTGAAAACTTTAGTTACTTTGCATATATAAATGATTACATTATAAAACATACATTCACCACTTTAGCCGTATTTTATACCTAGGCTATTTTCAAACATTATAGTACCTTTACTTTTGGTACTTTAAGTATATTTTAGTGCCAATATTTTTATGCTTTTACTCAAGTAACATTTTGAACACAGGCCTTTACTCAGAGTATTTTTATATTGTGGCATTGCTACTTTTACTTGAGTAAAGTATGTGAGCACTTCTTCCTCCAGCTGCGTGTGTGCATTGTTGTATGGCTGGCGGTAATATGCAACCACTGCAGTGCTCGCGGAGCCCAGGCTGTGTTGGCCTCTCAACTTGGCAGCTGCCGGTGTTTGAACATGCTACAATGATCTTCACCCAAAGACCATAATCCCTGCCAACGGCTCCCAGCAGCGCGGGCACTGTGCCAGCCTGCCAGGCCCCGAGACAACGGGGCCTGGGGGGGCTCGCAGCGCTCTCACACACACACACACACACACACACACACACACACACACACACACACACACAAGCACACATGCACACACTGCCCCGCTGGCTGTCGCCAAGGTCAAGTGCATTTAGCTCTATACTTCTCTGCCCCGATGGGGAGGACTTTGGATATTCATATATTTTGCTTCTCGGGGTGGAAAACGTGTATGTCCAAAAGCCGTAAAGATTTGAGGAAATGGAAAGAAATAGCATCTGTTTTCCAACGGATACGGCGTAGTAGATATTTTGACACAAGTTATTGTTTTAATAAAACCCACAGATGCACTTAGACGTTCACTTTCCCTTTCACGGTGTTTCTAAAATGTTGAAAATCGGCGATCTTTCAGCTCACCATGTGTCACGATGTGATGCGCTGTGAGCTTATAGATCGGGTTTTTTTCACTACTATTGCGCGACGACACTCGCGAACGACGAAGTTTATAAGAGAAAAAGAAAAGAAAACGTAAAATGTTGAAACGTGGAGACACAAGATTGCTACCCGACAGCGACGATATTCATATCCAGATTAAGAAATCCACTTCCTGATGCGGTTTCCAGCTGACTTGTTTTTTGTCCTTTCGGAAGGGAGGGATGGGGAAGGGCGGGGGGGGGGGGTTGCTGTTCATCTTTCCAAGTGGAATGCCGCGGGAACGCACACAAAAGGGAGGCTGGGAAAGTAGCCGACTGAAGGGACTGAAGTGATGAGGGGAGCAAACAAACGGCGCCACGGAAACAGAGAGGAGATGATGATGATGATGATGATGATGATGATGACGACGCAGGTCACAGACGGTATATACGCTCTCTTCCGGGGGGGCATGTGTGTGTGTGTGCGCGCTCGTCAAAACATCCTTCAACTCCACCAACTGTATACCTGCAGGACGAGACGAAAGACGTGAGGAGTTGGTTGAAAAAGCCGCTGCCAGCAGCGAGGGATGGAAACAGTGGGGGGGTTTTACGGAGCCTGCCAGGTAAGACCATGCTGATTGCTAGCTAATTAAACGATATCCAGCGTGGAAGGAAGTCTCCGATAGGCAAAACGAGCCTTCTCGTCCCCTTTAACCCATCCAAACCGGCAAAGCGTCTTGTCGCTTTAGATTTTAGCCGTATAGCAACATATGCTTTTTTTCAAAAAAACTCTTAGGATTCAGAACAGTGGTTTAGAACAGTGCTTCTCAAAAATAGCAGATCTACAAGCTCACAGCGCGTCACTTCGTGCCGCGCTGCGAGCTTGTACATCTGTTATTTTTTAACCATATTGGAAAAGTGTTTCTTCAAAATTTTTCAAATTGTTTTTAACACAAATCTTCTCTTCTGGGGGTTTTCTAGATGGGGCTCTGCGAACAAATGCATATCATTTTTGGGGGCAAAAAATCGTGAGAACTACCGATTTAGAAGGCATAGAATCGGCCTCAGGTCTTGATGGGTTAACTCCGCAGCTTAAGATCCCCCCACGCCCCCTCCCCCCCGACCGTTTATAAACGTCTTTCAACAGGAAATTAGAGTTAAAGTTGAAATGTAACGACGAGCCGTTAACTGGAGTTCAGTGAGCTTGGAACATAGACATGGACTGAAGAGAAACACGCAGCGATGTGTTATCTTTTGAAGCATTGGTTTGTCTAAAGCCTGGCTCTCAAACATGTGGGCGGTGAGGATATTGCAAAATACTGAGATAATTGGCAAACTACTGAGATGTTATTGATAATATAACATTAATATTAAAAAAGTCATGGTATTTTTTTATTTTAACCCTTTAAGACTGGGAGAAGCATCTGTGTCATTTTTAGATTTGACCTTAAAAGCATTATTTTACACTTTAGCTATTCAAAAAATAGCAGATATGCAAGCTCATAGCGCGGCACTCGGTGCCGCACTATGAGCTTGTAGATCTGCTATTTTTGAGAAATCGTGAAAATGTGTGCAAATCTTTGAATATATATATTTTTAAAGTGAACATTTTTAACTAAAAACTTTGCTTCTGGGTGTCCTTGGAACAATATATTTTGAAATGGGGGTCCGCGGCCAAATACCATCTTGGGGTCCTTGACATGAAAAAGATTAAGAACCACTGATATAGTAACATACGTTTAAAAAAAAAACCTGTTAGGATTTAGAAGACATTTTGTAGAATCGGCCTCATACTCTGAGAATGCACTATGCACGATGGGTGCATGGCCACATTAACAAGTGGTCAGAGGGATGGGTGATCCGGAAAAAACGGTTGAGAACCATCTGTCTAAATGTCTGATTTATACTTTCTTATGAGGGTTTTGCGTGCCGAAAATAACCTACCTGTAAGCTCACAATGCGTTGCAGTTATTATTATTATTAGTATTATTATTATCATTATCATTATCATTATCATTATTATTAGTAGTAGTATTAGTATTATTAGTATTATTTATGCAATGTATAAATATTTTATTTTAAGTATTGGCATCAACATAGGTATCATCATCATGTCATAATTACCAAAGTAAAAGTTCAAAAATAGATTTTTGTTTTCAAGCTTACTGCTTATAGATCGGCATTTTGTTTTGTTGAAATACTCAAAAAAAGAAAAATCACCTCATATACTTAAGTACAGTACTTGAATAAAGGTAGTTCTACCACTGGCTGTTGCAATAACTGCCTGTGTCGGAGTGGAGGAGTACGTTCTAAAACATATCTGTTAATAATTAAAATGCAGTGGTAACCCTGGGTTGAGAGATAAACCCCGGGGCAAGTTATCAAAACAAATGAAACAGATTGAATCAGCCCGGGGCCAGAGGTTTGAGTCTTAAAGTCCTGCAAACTGCCCCGCAAACACCTCACAGATATCTTGCAAATGATAATACTAATAGAGCGATAATTATACTGCCCTATTAATGACCTCATCATAAGACCCATTTTAGTTCCTCACCGAATGTGCTTGTACATAAGTCAAGTGTTTGTAGAGAAAGTAACATTGAAAGGGACGTTCACACTGAGCACTATAACTATAAACATATAGTTTTAAAAGTCAAGTGGATGGCAGAGTTCACACCAACTATAAAATAAAAATACAATATTGTTATAGTGCTCAGTGAGAACGGGCCTAAATTGGAAGAAAAGCATATATACGTAACACACAGCTCCTCGTGTTCTATAATAAAAAATAAAACATAAAAATAGGACTACTTCTGTCTGTCTGTCTGTCTGTCTGTCTGTCTGTCTGTCTGTCTGTTCACTGCAGAGATCTCCATATGGGCACATACAGTATCAGTCAGATTAGTGGTGCAACGTGGTGTGAGGGCCACGTAGAGGCCCGAATATCTAGTACATCAAAATAACAGTCACGGTCAAGAGCAGAATGTCCAGTACAAACATATAAAATAAATGACAAAACTTTTCTCCAGGTACTGACCCTGACGGCCGCTCGTAACGACCGCTATCACAGCAGACATTTGTGGGAATACCTTGTGTAGCCTTGAATTTTATTTATGTGCCATTTCTGTTGTTTTGCCCTTCTTCTTCCTTGCGTGCGACTCTGACTAGTTTGTTTGTGAGGTGCTAAAGTAAAGAGCACAATCTAGCTTTGTTCAGTTTTAGCACGTAGACAACGACATCAACAGTGATTTAATTTGATATTTTTATTGACGCAAGAACAATGGTTTAAATTTCAGCTCACTAACTTTCCTAAGGTATATTTTCAGAATTTGGGGATACTTTGTAACTTTTATATACTTTTACTCTGACAATGGGTATTTCATAACCAGGGGGCATCCATTCACAACTTGCATGGAATGCACTCCCCAACCATAAAAGATGCTCGCTCCCTCGCCTCACTCCGCCTCAAACGACAAACATGAATTTACACAACACTGATGACAGTGCTGTCAAACAAGTCCTTGAAGCTCTCTATGAAATCTATGAAAACGTTTAATCTGCAACACAATGTTAGTAAAACACAGTATGTAGGGGTCCTTGGCCTTAAAAATGTTTAAGACCCCTGGGGGGGGGTGTTTTATCAACGGGGGTGGGGGGGGGGGGTTCCCTGTTTCAGCCCGGCCCTGCACATGAACTCTGCAGCCACACTGAGGTCCCTGCTGGAAAGCATCCCAGCCCAAACATTAACGTAACTAATAATTGGGCCGCGCGACCCGGAAATGACCGTAATAATCCTAAAACGGGAGCAAAAAAAAAAAAAAAAGCCCACCGGGCATTTGCCCGGTACGCCAAATGGCCAGTCCACCCCTGCTGCTGCCTACCTGTCTGTCCCCGGGCATAACTCGGTGCACCGTCTGACCCAACCGACCTCAATACGTGTGGGAGGTGGATGGGACCAACAGTGTCTGAGAACTGAACAGCCATAAATATGTGTATCTGTCTGCATACTGTACGTGGGTCTGTCTGCATACTGTACGTGGGTCTGTCTGCATACTGTACGTGGGTCTGAGGAGAACACACTGGATATCTGTGTGTTTTGTGGAGCGTGTAGACATGCATGCCCCCCCTTGCATCTCTGTGTGTTTGTGGAGCGTGTAGACATGCATGCCCCCCCCTTGCATCTAGAGATGTCACCATTACAAAAATGTAAGTTGGCAATTAATTGCCTTACAAAATAATGTGATTAAACGATTTAATTGTGTTTTTGGAATTGAACATTGGAAGCATATGAATAAAGATGTTTTCTAAGGCACTGGGCAGATATTGCAAATAACAAAGGATAAAGGAAATAGTTCACCCCAACAAAAAAAAATCTATCAATTACACACCCCATGAAGCCTTGAATTCATGGAGATTGTTTTGTTTTTGACGCATTCCTGAGACAATAATTTGATGACCAGGTGTAATTCCAGTAGGAGACACAAAGAGACTCCTTTGAGTCTCCTACTGGATACATTAGCATCTCTCTGCCGGTATTCAAATTATTGGCTTAGGAATGCAACAAAAACAAAAAATCGCCATGAATTTCAGTGCTTCATGGGTTGTGTAATGAATAGAAATGTTTTTTATTAAGTGACATGTTTAAGCAATAACAATCATCCTTCATAAATGTATCAGACTCCCTGCTAGGGGCTTGACTGTATTACTATAGGGGAGACTATGAGTTTCATCCTGGCATTTGCCAAGGCACCAAGGCAGAAATGCCAGTCAAAGTGCAGACTGGCCAATCACAGCGCGTTCCTCGCCGAACTTGCTTGCAGAGACTCTTGGGTAATGAAGTCAAAGAGGTTGGCTGCCATGTTATTTGTGGCCAAAGTGGCCACTGATACCCGTAACTACATAGTGCTGCTTTAACAATGGCTACAGCGAGTACTCTGACAATGGGTATTGCATAACCAGGGGGCATCCATTCCCAACTTGCATGGAATGCACTCCCAACCATATAAAAAATGCTCGCTCCCTCGTCTCACTCCGCCTCAAACAACAAACATGAATTTACACAACACTGATGACAGTGCTGTCAAACAAGTCTATGAAGCTCTCTATGAAATCTATGAAAATGTTTAGTCTGCAACACAATGTTAGTAAAACACAGTATGTAGGGTCCTTGGCCTTAAAAATGTTTAAGACCCCTGTTTAGACAAAGGATGGAGTGCCATTGCCACCATGGAAAAAAACCTTTCATCTCTTATTTGAAGAAAAAAAAGTCTCTAGTCCAGTGAGTAGTAAACGTACATTAAGCCCAGTCACTAAAGTAGGCTACAGACAGCCAGAAATCCTCTATGGGTTTTAACCATGGACCCTGGCGGCGTTAGAGAGGCACAGCCGTAACTAACACACTGAGACCACGGCTAGGGGACAGCTTGAGGGCCAGAGAAGTGGCAGCTACAGTATATCGAACAGAGCTCGGCAGAGAACATGTTCATGCCAAGGACCCCAAATTAATGTGAATTTCACTACGGACCCCCCCCCCCCCCCCCCCCCCCCCCCCCCTCATCTGAAATTATTTTGTCGAAGGGACAATAGGATTAAAGCGATTACACTGACCTGGTCAATAATTGAGTTGAATTGGTTAAAAATGTTGCATCCAGACTAGCAATGGGAAGGTTTGACTTTATTAATTTCATTATTTGTATGTCAGAGTGTGGTCAGGTTATTGACTCACATTTCTTGTGGGAAAATAAAGGTTTTAATAGAGTGTTTTGGTGGAGGCAGGTTGGCAACCCCAGGTACGGAGTACAGACAGTATACCAACTATAATTGCTCTGAAAGAAAATGTATTTTCTTTTTGCCAAAAAGAAATAAATAAAACAAACTCAGGGCGGTACCCTATTCTGGGCAAGATAGCGCTACTCTTGTTCAGTTACAGCTAATGTATTTTGTGTTTGCCAGCTGTTAATTAGTTGCCGAATTACATGCCACCAAATTGCTCTTTACAATAAGTTAGTATCTCTATGTAAGCAGTTGACCGGAGTCCCTCAGGGCCCCCCTGGAGTGCGCCCTTTTTTTTGCCTGTTGGTTTGAATGTTTTATCATTAAACATAACTGTAAAATGCATTGTCTTTCTCCTTTCAGATTCTCTCACGTGAACAAACCCTGTTGTACCTCCTCCGCGCACCCTACACACACACACACACACACACACACACACACACACACACACACACACACACACACACACACACCCTTCTGAGAAACACTGGTCTAAGTTACCTAATATCTACAACATTCAAAATGTTGTGTTCAGTCCATCAAATTTGAGCTATTTCCAATTAAAAAAAATTGGCAATTGTGTCAAACCAGAGGTCCAAGCCACTATGCGGCCCTCACACCCACGTTGCAACGCCGATCCGACTGATATGTCTGAGTCATAACAGTGTCGGGGGCCTAGAGTACGTCCACTCAGTTGAGGTCAGCCATTTCATGCCGTTTCTTTTATCTCCGGAACCCCAATTTATACTGTAAAATCCTCAGTGTTCATTTAACTCTGAGAGTGTACAAATGGTCTGTACACTCTCAGAGACTCTTACAGACCCCTGGTGTCTGACATGGAAGACCCCAATCATTCATTTCATGCTCGCGCGCTCTCTCTCTCTCTCTCTCTCTCTCTCTCTCTCTCTCTCTCTCTCTCTCTCTCTCTCTCTCTCTCTCTCTCTCTCTCTCTCTCTCTCTCTCTCTCTCTCTCTCTCTCCCCCTCTGTGCAGGATAAATCTATTACCTCTCATACCTCAAGCGTAGGTCTGTCTCACTTCTGCTATTTATAAGCTCTGAAGTGCTGGGAATTATTTCTAATTGCTGACAGCCTATCTGAATGGTAATCAGATTGACAGGGGACATGGCAGTTTAGCGCTAATGAGTAGAATTTATAATAATCACAAATTATGTCGATGTATGGTGAAAATTATATCACCAGAGTTCCCTCCTTTTTTTGTTTTGTTGAAATATGGCTTTAGATCAGTTGTGGAAAGTAACTAAGTACATTTACTTAAGTACTAGACTTAAGCACAATTTTGAGGTATTTGTAATTTACTTGAGTATTTCCAATTTCCAGTACTTTTACATCTACTCCACTACATCTCGGATCCAAATATTGTACTTTTACTCCAGTACAATAATTTGAAAACTTTATAGCAGATCTACAAGCTCACAACGTGTTGCATCGCGACGCGTTGTGAGCTTGTAGATCTGCTATTTTCAAACATTTTAGTATTTTTACTTTTAGTACTTTAAGTACATTTTGGTGCCAATACTTTATTACTTTTACTCAAGTATTTTTTTTATTCTGGACTATTACTTGTAACAGACTATTTCTATATTGCAGTATTGGTACTTTTACTTCAGTAAAGAATTTGAGTACTTTTTCCACCACTGCTTTAGATAAAGACACGGTGTAAGCTATACTGAATTGTCTCCAACCAGGCCTCACGTGGAATCGTTATACAGTAATCCAACGTAGACTTTTATGTTTTCCGCTGTCTTTTGTTGAGACAAAATGACAAATGCTGTGAAAGTGACAGCAGTTAGTGTCAGCTAAGCAGATAAGTGCTCTTTAGAAGTTCCACGACCAGACATTGGTAAAGTATCTGGCCACCACCGTAGAGTCTTGGGGTTCGAATCCACCGCGGTGCAGCCAGCTTTGTTGAGCGTCCATACGGGGGAGGGAAGCCGGGCGAGGCGGGTGATATTTTGTCACTGGGCGGGCGGAGCACGTCTCTACGTCCTCCCGGTGGGGGCTCCTCACTGGCAGGTGAGTCAGTAGGAGACAATTAGGAGTAGGAGAATGAACTGACATAACGGCTAAATCGGGGAGAAAATGGGTAAGAAGCAAAAAAAAAAAAAAAACATTCTATGACCTTTGCTGACAGGATAGTTAAATTTTAACCAAAGGTCCTATACACGAATCCACGGCGCGCTGCCCTGCGCGCAGCCATTGCTGCGGTCTGAACGCTACGTGGACGTAAGACCGCAGCAATGGCGGCGCGCAGGGCAGCGCACCGTGGATTCGTGTATACACACCATTCACCCGACAATATTGGGTTGTGCTTGTGTCGTGAATTGTTGATTGTGTCATTCGCACAGTGTGCCGATACTGCATGGCAATAAACCGACACAATTCTTATTCGGAACGAGGTAGATTTTTTTTACCACAAATGAAGGCATCAACCTGTCCATTATGAGTAAGCCATCAGCTACTGTAAATGAATCGTTTTGAAGCGGACAAGACACATTTAATATACTGTATAGGATATACTGGATATATTGTTTTTAACCCATTCAAACCGGAAACGCATCTGTGTAACCACTTAAACCATTCTTTTATACTTTGGCTTTTTAAAAATAGCAGATAAGCTCATAGCCGCGCTATGAGCTTGTAGATCTTGTATTTCATTTGTTTTGCAAATCTTTATACATATATATTTTTTTAAAGTGAACATTTGTCTGCGGACCCCCATCTCAAAATATGACGTTCCAGGGTTCCATGTTCCAGCAGATATACAAGCTCATAGTGCCACGCTATGACCTTGTATATCTGCTATTTTTGAATAGCCAAAGAAATCAACACATTACACAGATGCGTTCCTGGTCTTAATGGGTTAACAATAATAAAATGTGTATGAACACTCACACAAAAAAGTGAATAAAAAATAACACGTTCAAACCCGAAATCTTATAATAGTGCGGCAATACAAAACACGTGGTCACGCAGGTACAGGCTGCCCCAACCTTCCCACAGGGCCGTGGTCCAGGCCGCTGTGCATGGGGACCCTGGCGTAGGGGTTAGCCCGGTCATGTGTGCCGTTGGCTGGCGCGGGGACGGACACCTTTGGCCCACCAGATGCTTGTCACAGCGGAGAGTGGACTCGCCTGCCGGATGGGACGAAAAAAAATACAATACAAATAAAACTACCCACTAAAACTGCACTCAGAACTCACCCGCAGCATGGAGGTATGGGGGGGGGGGGGGGGGGAGAGAGAGAGAGAGAGAGAGAGAGAGAGAGAGTTAGATTGTAGAGTGTGTGTGTGTGTGTGTGTGTGTGTGTGTGTGTGTGTGTGTGTGTGTGTGTGTGTGTGTGTGTGTGTGTGTGTGTGTGTGTGTGTGTGTGTGTGTTCTTGGTACTCGGTACTCGGTACTCGGTACTATACTTATGCGCGCCACATGTCCCCACAATTGTAGTCGAATTTGAGATATAGTGGGTCCCCACAATGAAAAGAATGTGGTTCTATGCTTTAAAAAAGATTTGAACAGTTAGGCTTGATTTGTATGTTGTTGTACGCTGGTGTCATGCACCCACAAAATCTGATCTAGAAGCTCACAACGTGTCTCGCTGTGATGCGTTGAGAGAGAGAGAGAGAGAGAGAGAGAGAGAAAGAGAGAGAGAGGTTAGATTCCCCTTGTCGACCAACAAAAAAACAACATACACAATTCCTTCCGCAGCCTAAACTGTTCCGACAGGACAAGCGACTGGTGCATCTCACAGAACAGGCCGTTGTGCAGGGGGAAAAAAACACGACGGCGCGCGCTGGTGGACACGCATCAATGTCTGCCTTTATTACAGTGCAAACAAAACTCACATTCACTTCACTTGGACCGTCTGCTTATTATCCCAGCAAACTGTCAGCGCAAACACCTCTTCCCTCTCTGAACACATACACGAACGCACAAAGACACACACACGCGCGCGCGCATGCACGTACGGTTGTACTGCTATACTTGTGAGGACATCAGCATTTGCCGATTTTATCAATGCCTTTTCTTGGTGCCATTTGGTTATCCCTAAAGCTGGAAACAGCAGATCGGCAAACTCTCGACGTGTTGCAGCGCGCGTGCATCGTGAGCTTGTAGATCTAATCATTTCAGTGCACAGCACCAGTGCACCGGTGTAAATCAGGCATAAGTCCAGTTCTAACCAGCTAAATCTAACCTCTAAATGTCCTAATCCTAATCCTACCCCCAACCTGAGTGTTTTGCTAATTATAATTATTATAAGACACATACATTAACCACTTTAGGCCTATTTTATACATAGGCTATTTGAAAATAGCCGATCTACAAGCTTGTGTTGTGAGCTTGTAGATCTGCTACTTTCAAACATATTAGTACTTTTACTTTTGGTACTTTTAGTACATTTTGATACCAACACTTTTGAACTTTTAACGCAAGCACATTTTGAATTCCGGATATTTACTTGTAACAGGGTATTTCTATATTGCAGTGTTAATACTTTTACTTAAGTAAAATATCGGAGTACTTTTTCCACTACTGGATGCAAATACACACACACACACACACACACACACACACACACACACACACACACACACACACACACACACACACACACACACACACACACACACACACACACACACACACACACACACACACACACACACAGCACGGAAGCCACAGCTGACGAGGTGCTATAAAACGGTCTTTATTTAATGTCAGTGATGTGCTCTATCTCCTTAAAGATCTACAGGACTTGAACTAATGGCCACATCTAAGTGCTTAATTTCCCGATTAAGGGTCTTCTATATTAAATTATTAAGGGATATATATAGATCACTGTGTCCCGAGTGATGGCGTCCTTTTCTGTCAGCAGAGCTAAAGGAAGGCCGTGGCTGAGTGGAGGGGTTATAGAGAGGCCGACCGTCTGCGCAGTGGTGGAAAACGTACTCAAATGTTTTACTTAAGTAAAAGCTCTTTTGAGGTATTTTGAACTTTACTGGAGTAATTCCAATTTTCAGTACTTTTACTTCTGCTCCACTACATCTTAGGGGCAAATATTGTACTTTTACTCCTCTACAATTATATGAAAACTTTAGTTACTAGTTACTTTGAAATGATCAATTATTATATTAGAAGACATACATGAACCACTTTAGCCCTATTTTATACCTAGGCTATTTGAAAATCACAGCGCCACATCGCGACGCGTTGTGAGCTAGTAGATCTGCTATTTTCAAACATTTGAGTACGTTTTTGATACATTTTGATACCAATATTCTTGCACTTTACTCAAGTACATTTTAAATTCCGGACATGCACTCGTAACGGAGCATTTCTATATTGCAGTATTGATACTTTTACTTAAGTAAAATATCTGAGTACTTTTTCCCCCACTGGTGTGGGAGATGAATGCAGTGTCTCGACGTTGACGTTCAGAATCAGGATCAGAATCAGAATCAGAATCAGGTTTATTGTCACATCACAGTTTTACAAGGTAAAAAAGTGGGTGAAATTCGTTTTTGTACATCGTTCCCATCGCAACGTGAAAGAAGAGGGGGGGGGGGAGAAGAAGAAGAGGGGTGGGGGGCAAGTCGGAAGGATATCAAACAAGAGAACAACAGAAGGCCAAACAAGTTATCTACATATTTACAAAGTACCTGAGATAATAAAAACTGAGGTGCCTGAGCATAGCAGCAATGTATGTATACTAGTGCATGATATACTTATGGACGTTAAGGTGCTTAGAGAAAAAAGAGCACAATAAAAAATAGACAAAAAAGTCAGTGCGTTATACATGGGATTAAGGTGCAAAAGGTCAGTGCGTGTCCACCTAGGGTGGACTGACCCTGGTATAATCCGCAAGTAGCTCCATGAGGGAGAGCAACAAAAGAATAATACTTAGTGTGCCACACCCAAAATAGCTGATCGGCTCTACCCGATGCACGGCACGACGTGCCACCAACTGTAACTCAGGCATAACAAAAAGGTTGATGTATTCATGGTATTCACGGATGTGCCTGCACATGAAGTGGCCTCTTTGTTTCGGCTTCCACTCCATGTCTGGCAGCGCTTTGGAGCTCTCTATTCAAACACAGGTGGAAAAAGTACTCAAATGTTTTACTTAAAGGACGACTTCACCACTTTTCAACATGTCTTCATATAATAGGTCCTCACTGATGCTCATGATAAAATGATTAAAAAAAATTCTACTTGGTCTGTGTCTCAGAGGAGGGCTGTAGACAGTTCAGAAACCCGTCTACCAGTGACATCATCGATGGGGAATCCAAGCTAATAGAAACTGCAGGCTTTGTATTCCTGGAAAGTTGCAATGCAATAATAGAAGCCATTGTTCTCGCCTTAATAAAAATCTGAATATTTTTTTTAAATCTTTTTGGAAAAAAAAATCCTGCCTAACGATGATGTCACTGGTAGACGGGTTTCTGGACTGTCCACAGCCCTCCTATGAGACACAGACCAAGTAGAAAAAAATTGTATCATTTTATCATGAGCATTAGTGAGGACCTATTATATGAAAACACGTTGAAAAGTGGTGAAGTCGTCCTTTAAGTAAAATTATCAATACCGCAATGTAGGAATACTCTGTTACAAGTAAAAGTGCGGAATTCAAAATGTACTTGAGTAAAAGTACAAAAGTATGGGCATCAAAATATACTTCAGTACCAAAAGTAAAAGCACTCGTTATGCATAATCTCTCGTTTCACAACTTATCATGTCTAAAATGTATATATATATTTTTTTAAATAGCCGATCTACAAGCTGAAAATGTGTCGCATCGGGACACGTTGTGAGCTTGTAGATCTGCTATTTTCAAATAGCCAAAGTTTAAATAGGGCTGAAGTGGTACATTTTGTAATAATAATCAAAATCTACAAAGTAACTTGTAACTAAAGTTTTCAAATAATTGTAGTGGCGTAAAAACATTTGCCTCTGAGATGCAGTCGAGCGGCTGTCTGCGAGCGGCTAATCTCCGGCACCGTTGGCCCGGTCGCTGCGAAACTGTGCACACACACTCCCTGGGTGCCAATTCAGAACCTCTGACCCAAATTTTTCACATGGGCCGGTTATAGCGCCACCAGGAGGCCGATTTGTACAAAACCCATTTTTGGATATTACTCTTATAGATTTTATCCAAACATCACGCAAATCGGTACACATTATCTCTATAGTCATGTGATCAAGACGGATCTATCTGATATGTCATATTCCATCCTGATTGGCTAAGGTTGGCTTCCAAAGTTTGCAGGATTGGTCGATTTTGAACAAAATGTCTCAAATCATGAATGCAGCGTGCGCTTTCTGTAAAAATGTGCACGCACATTCCCAATAGGCCGAGGAAGAAATCCCACCCTTTTCACCTTACCCTGTTATAGCGCCACCAGCAGGTTTAATTTAGAAAAACACATTTTTGCAACAAAATGCCTCAAATCATGAATGCACGCACATTCCCAGTAGGCCGAGGAAGAAATGCCACCCTTTTCACATTGGTCTATTATAGCGCCACCAGGAGGCCACAATAACCTACCTGACCTGGCGGAGACCTGTGCTCCGAGGAGCACTTTTTCTAGTTGTTTTAGTTTACTCCCTTTTTGTGTTCTCCATTGTTCTAGTTTCAAGGACCCCCAGTTTGACTCCATTTGGTATGATCCCCCCTTATAGTATACACACAGTGATAATAAACAGCACAGCTGCAGCTAATAACATTAATAAAGGGTGTGTAAGATTTTAGGTGTGTCAATACTGTCTTATTATGCTTGCAGCTTGGCATCCCCATGGCTCTGGACACACATGTGACAATCTAACCCACTCATTATTAATGTGTTTGGTGCAGCTGTGTTGTGTACTAGTCTGCAATCTTACAATAAATGCACAGAATCTTTGTATGTACTGTATGTACGTACGTACGTAATTATGTATGTACAAACGTTTGTAATCCATATATCTCACGAACCGTTCGACCGACTGACTTTTGATTACTCAGTCAGGCTACTTTCCACAGTCAGTTTGCACTCTTCAGACATTCTCCACACTTTCTCCACAGACGTTTACCACCGCACAAGGACTTTCCAGAACCGCAGATCCCCCCTCATATGCCCATATATGGGCATGCCCATATATTGCCATATACTGATAACATCAGGGATCTCCATATATGAGCATACATTTACCCATTTGGTTCCATTTGCATACTCTCAAATTTCCAGACCCATAAGGATCCATTTTGCTCCCGAACTATCAATCATTATGGGAGCCAACTCAAGGCAGAGCTAGGAGGTGCTAAGATGAGCACAGAATGCACTACCTACATAGACACACTATCACTATCCCCCGACAGCAGAGCTAACAACACTGTAGTCCGTGGACCCCACCTATATCTTGAAAACTTCCGCCATGCAATTTAATTTGTACCTTCACACCCCCTGGAGGATGGCGTATGAAGTGCATGTGTGACCGTGCCCTTTAGTCTTGTCGCGTTTCATTGCTTTGTCCCGAACATTTTGAACTCACTCTTTGCTCTGACTCGTGGTCACCTTGTCATGGTAAACGAGAGGCAGCTGTGAAAAGACTCACTAGTATGAGCAAATGGCAGAATGCCACGTTTAACGTAGTGCTAGGGAGAATAAAATCACAGAAAAACACTTTGTGCGCAAGGCACGCTTCTCAGTATGTACATATCCATCATAAACCAAACAGAAAACGGACCCAATGAAGAGAACAATTGAACGACAAGGGGAAGTGTTGTCCAATGGAGGGAACAGCAATTATTTTCATTTCTTCTCCTTCAGGGCTGAAGTGTAATTCGTCCTGTTACACTTTGAGGGTTCTGACAAGCACTGTACTGCTCTGAACCGCTTAGAGCAAATCACCCCCCCCCCCCCCCAAAAAAAAAAAAGAAAAAGTGGGTTGGGTATCATTCCTCTGTGTGATTTTCTGTTGTAAACAATGTCAAATTGTCAGCAGGCAGACAATGTTCAGGGAGAAAATAATGACCCAGGCGAGGCTGCATTGAAGTTTTCACATGAGAGATGAGCTGGAGGGAAAGGAGCATAAGATATAAGACACGTCCCTCTCTCGAATTAGGCTACATTTACGGCCGCCAAAAATATCCGACCTACGAGCTCGTAGGCAGTGGTGTAAAGTAACTAAGTACATTTACTCAAGTACTGTACTTAAGTACAATTTTAGGGTATTTTCTACTTTAGTGGATTATTTCCAATTCTCAATACTTTTACCTCTACTCCACTACATCTCAGAGGCAAATATTGTACTTTTACTCCATTACAATTATTCGATAGCTTTAGTTACTAGTTTGTAGATTTTGATTATTATTACAAAACATACATTACCCACTTCAGCCCTGTATACACTTTGGCCATTTGAAAATTGCTGATCTACAAGCTCACAATGTGTCCTGATGCGACGCATTGTGAGCTTGGAGATCTGCTATTTTCAAAAGATTTTTATACATTCATAAACTTGTAAATTGGGACATTCTGCATAATGAGTACCTTTACTCTATTCACTTTTACTCTATTACTTTAAATATATTTTGATACAAATACTTTTGTACTTTTACTCAAGTACAATCTGAACTCTAGACCTTTACTTGTAACGGAGTATTCCTACATTGCAGTATCGATACTTTTACTTAAGTAAAGAAATGTAGTACTCTTTCCACCACTGTTTGTAGGTCGGCTATTTTCGGCACGCGGCACCGACGTACCAAGAAGTTTAAATCGGTCTTCAGTTTCTAATCTAAAATGCATGCTGCTACTGTACATCCCAAAATGACATCAACGTTGCTCGGCACAGAGCGTTGAACATTTGATTGCTAGAATTCTGAGGAGAAATAGCTGTACTAACACTTTACTTGTAGTGTTTTAATCTCAGCATGTTTTTATATAAAAGAAAACAGTTTTTTTCTTAATTTCTTTACCAAATAAGACAAGAGAATATAGCTTGTTCTCTTGTGTAAAAACAATATGTTTTGCGTTGCCAGGGGCTCAGCCAGTTCGTCTGAACCCAATGTATAAGGTTGAAGTGGTTAATATACGTTTTGTAATAAAAATACAAAGTACAGATGTGCCATTTAGAAACTTCAAATATCCTGCCATCGCCAAGACAGTAAATTTTCAGGGGATTCCCAGGGCAATAAGAGGGACAAAGAAGGGCATTTAAAATGCTGAATTATTTTGATGATCACTGCTTTTATGATGCTAATTAATTTGAGCAACTGGTCAAGGACCTCTTCAAATCACCTTTCGCCTCATAATGAGTCTGACACCTACTTCAACACACATTCTTTTGTTCTCAT
Source organism: Gymnoscopelus microlampas (assembly GCF_963454915.1). Lineage (NCBI taxonomy): Eukaryota > Metazoa > Chordata > Actinopteri > Myctophiformes > Myctophidae > Gymnoscopelus > Gymnoscopelus microlampas. The sequence goes on along the minus strand of NC_139955.1, from coordinate 2,758,066 downwards.
GTATATGGATGTCTGTTGAAGGGAAAAACGGGGGTGTGTAGTGACAACTTCTTTTCAGGGGCAAAACAGTGCATCTTTAAGGGCAGAACAGGGAGGAAAAAAATGCATTTTCAGGGCACTTTCAGGGAAAGAACAGTAACGTGTGAAGTTTTGAAGTGGCACATCTGTAACTAGTAACTAAGGTTTTCAAATAATTGTAGTGGAGTAAAAGTACAATATTTGCCTCAGAGATGTAGTGGAGTAGAAGTAAAAGTATAACAAATTGGAAATACTCCACTAAAGTAAAGATACCTAAAACATGTACTTAAGTACATTACTTGAGTAAATGTACTTAGTTACTTTACACCACTGCATGATACTGACATGACACTTACATGATACTGACCATGATCCTGGCCATGATACTGACCATGATACTGACATGATACTGACATGATACTGGCCATGATACTGACATGATACTGACATGATACTGATCATGATATTGACCATGATACTGACATGATACTGACATGATACTGACCATGATACTGACATGATACTGACATGATACTGACCATGATACTGACCATGATACTGACCATGATACTGACCCATGATACTGACATGATACTGACCATGATCCTGGCCATGATACTGACATGATACTGACCATGATACTGACCATGATACTGACATGATACTGGCCATGATACTGACATGATACTGACATGATCCTGACATGATACTGACCATGATACTGACATGATACTGGCCATGATACTGACATGATCCTGACATGATACTGACCATGATACTGACATGATCCTGGCCATGATACTGACATGATACTGACATGATCCTGACATGATACTGGCCATGATCCTGGCCATGATACTGACATGATACTGACCATGATACTGACCATGATCCTGGCCATGATACTGACCATGATACTGACATGATACTGACATGATACTGACCATGATACTGACATGATACTGACATGATCCTGACATGATACTGACCATGATACTGACCATGATACTGACATGATACTGACATGATCCTGACATGATACTGACCATGATACTGACATGATCCTGACCATAATACTGACCATGATACTGACATGATACTGGCCATGATACTGACCATGATACTGACCATGATTCTGACCATAATACTGACCACGATACTGACATGATACTGACCATGATACTGACCATGATACTGACCATAATACTGACATGATACTGACCATGATACTGACATGATACCAACATGATACTGACCATAATACTGACATGATACTGACATGATACTGACCATGATACTGACATGATACTGGCATGATACGGACAATGATACTGACATGATACTGACCATGATACTGACCATGATCACAAGATCCACCTACCTTCTTTAGATCTCAGTGTGGTCACTGCTATAAAACAATACAACTACCCCTATTGTATAAGTGATATTGTATTAACCCATTAAGACCGGGAACGCATCTTTGTCATTTTCTGATAATGAGCTAAAAAAAAAAAGCATTATTTTACACTTTGGCTATTCAAAAATAGCAGATCTAGCAAGCTCATGGCGCGGCACCGAGTGCCGCACTACGAGCTTGTAGATCAGCTATTTTTTTATTGTAAAAATGTTTTGCAAATCTGTGAATATATATTATTTTAAAGCAAACATTTTTAACTCAAATCTTTGCTTCTGGGGGGTCCCTGGAACCAAATATTTGTAGGACGCGGCCAAATACATATAATTTTGGGGGTCCTTGTCAATTATAGAAAAGGTTTGAGAACCGCTGATATAGCAACATACGTTTTTTTAGAAAACAGTTGGGATTTAGGAGACATTTTGTAGAATCGGCTTCAGGTCTTACATGGTTAACATACTCTACCATACAGGTTGGACAACATTTTATACCTGATACTTAATATAATTATAATTAATTAAACACAATTTACATAGTGCCGCTTTAATGGTGCCGACGAGTGCACGTGCGCAGGTGTGCGGTGAACACTCCCAGATATATTGACAAGGACACATGAGAGCTACTGCAGCAGGTGCTGCTATTGTTGTGAAGGCGCTGGCAGCAGCAGCCTGCAAATGAGCTAACCAACGCTGCGTTGCCGGTGGAATCAGAAGGGGAACTTAATTGGTTTTCTTGCTTCTGTTGCACTTCCATTCCTGGCGACATTTCCATCATTGTTTCATATTTGTTCATTAGCATCTTCATTCCTGTTATGTAAATCAATTAACACATCAGCGAGGGTGCCGTGTTGACTGCCAGCAGTCTCCCTGGTTACGTCAAAAGGTGCCGTGAGTGATATTTCTTTGTTTAAATAACCGTTAAATAGCTCTGTATCGTGATAGTAATCATTGCTGTAGATTGTTTGTTCAGTAACAGGAGTCTCTCCAGTTCTTTGGTAAACAGATTTCTTTCTCCTTTTTTTTCAGGTCGGGATACCGATTTCATTCAATCAGGAGACAGAACTAATTCAGGATACAGTATAAACAAGTGAAATTGGAAGTGCTATGGAAAAATTAACAGACAGAATATTGAAAGTGGAACAATATAACATTGAAGCGGATGAACAGGTTCTCTCTCCTGATTGGATGGCATTGTTGGCGTTCCACAAAATGCATTTCAGGCAGGCTCTTCACGCACAGTTGGTATTTCCAGCTTGTGAAGGATGGCAGAAAAGGCAACACTCCACAGTCCGCTATAGCGGAGCACGCGGCCCTCGAGTACACTTCAAGACGACGAGAACTTAGCTCAACAGCCATGACGCGCTCCTTCAGTCATTGCACTCCATTTGCAGTGGTGTAGAAGTACCTAAGTACACGTTTACTCACACAGTGACACCATTGAATGTGTTTCCAGTTCAAATCTGCTGCTGGGCCAATCAAAACAAAAGGAAACAGGTACAGTATGCCACCCTCTGAAAACTGGGACTACAGTTCTGCACAAAGAGCCTATTTCCGTCAGCTCACTCTGCGTCTTATGGACTGTGGACAGTTCAAATGCAAATAAAAAGTACAGCCTTCTCTTCCTGGAAAGCTATTATGCTGAAATAGAAGCCGTTCACCACATTCACACGCGGCCATCTTGCTATTAAGTTGATGAAATAATGCCCCCCCGGGTAAACGTGAGAGCAAAATGGCCACTGTGTGAATAAAGTCAATTGGTCTTGCATCGATTAAAAAAAGGAGAAAAAGGGTGAAACCTTGTTTGATATGACCAAACCTGCCGACCGATGATGTCACTGGTATAGAAAGGTTTCTGAACTGTCCACAAGCCTCCTCTGAGACACTGAGCAGACAGAAATAGGGCCATCATATAATGAGCATTGGTGAAGACCAATTATATGAAGATAATGTTGAAAACGGGTGAAGTGGTCCTCCGAGTAAAACATCTGAGAAGCTGCTTCTCATGTTTTCTGTGTGGGAGATGAAAGGGCCTGTCTCTGTCTGTCTGTCTGTCTGTCTGTCTGTCTGTCTGTCTGTCTGTCTGTCTGTCTGTCTGTCTGTCTGTCTGTCTGTCTGTCTGTCACTGACACAATCATCATCCTCTGCCAGAACATGGCTGTTAATTGACGTCAGTGGTGGGAGAAATTCATCAATTTTATAATAAATGGGACCATCATTTACCAAAACGCATATCATGTTGATTGAAAGAAGACGTTAAACTAGCAACTGGAGGTATAAAGTATTTATGAAAGTGTTTATTATGGTAATAAAATCAAGTGTAAAGTTCGGCCAAAACCCGTCTGCTTGCATTGAGAGTTCATTCTTCTGACACCAGCAGCAGTAAACCAGCGAACCTACAGGCCATTCATATGAACTTTTACTTCCTATATAGACTAAATTTCAAAGCAGGAACCTGGGCCCTTTGGTATGGACATACTGACTGGGATTAGTTTTTATTATTTTTTTAATTACTGCAGCGCAATATATAATAAGTCCTTAAGTAAAAGTATCAATACTGCAATGCAAATACAAATAAAGTCTGGATTTCAACATTTACTTGAGTAAAAGCACAAAAGTATTGGTATCAAACTGTACTTGAAGTACCAAAAGTAAAAGTACTCCATATACAGAATGTGTATGGCTATTTTCAAATGGCCGAAATGTATATAGGGCTGAAGTGGTTACTGTATGTTTTTGATAATAATCTAAATCAGCAAAGTAACTAGTAACTAAAGTTGTGAAGTAATTGTAGTGGAGTAAAAGTACAATATTTGCCTCTGAGATGTGGTGGAGTAGAAGTAAAAGTATTGGAACTGGGATATACTCCAGTTAAGTAAAACATTCCTCAAAAGTGTACTTAAGTACAGTACTTGAGTAAAAGTACTTAGTTACTTTACACCACTGGACTTACAAGGCTTCCAAACCGACAGCATCGATTTGCACCTTGTCTCAGCCTGTATGGCTTTTCTGGAGCATGAAAGGAGGGGGGGGGGGGGGGGGGGGGGGGGGGGGGGGGGGCGGGGTGCCCGGCGGCCATTTTAAAAAGCACACACCTGAGTTCCTGGCTGCCGGGGGGCAGCCGGGGATCAGGTGTGGCTAATCTGTCGCTGCTCACTGGACATTGAGCCCCCGAGTGCTTTATATAAAACCACTCAGGAGGTGTGTGTGTGCGCATGTGTGCGTGTGTGCGCATGTGTGTGCGTGTGTGCGTGTGTGCGTGTGTGTGTGTGTGTGTGTGTGTGCGGTGTGTGTGCGTCTGTGAGTGTGTGTGTGTGTGTGTGTGTGTGTGTGTGTGTGTGTGTGTGTGTGTGTGTGTGTGTGTGTGTGTGTGTGTGTGTGTGTGTGTGTGTGTGTGTAGAAATACTCTGTTACAAGTAAAAGTCCGGTATTAAAAATGTCTTCAGTAAAAGTACAAAGGTGTAGGCGTCAAAATATACCTAAGTACTAAAAGTAAAAGTACTAACTATGCACAATATCCCAATTCACATGTTTCCAAATGTACGAAAATCCTTCGAAAGTAGCAGATCTACAAGCTCACAACGCGTCGCTTTGCGACACGTTGTGAGCTTGTATATCTGCTATTTTCAAATAGCCATAGCTAAAGTGGTTAATGTATGTTTTACAAAGTAACTAGTAATAACGTTTTCAAATAATTGTAGTGGAGTAAAGTACAAAGAACAAGTAAAAATACCTCAACATTTTACATAGCAAGCATGCAGTATAGTATAGTAGAATTTGACAAATGCACATTGTGCGAACCATTCCTCACAAGATAGACATGGTAACAAAAACAACATATTTGGAGATGCTAGGTTTACAATTAGGTAAATATTCAGGTTGGGTTTAGACATTTAGAGGTTAGGGGTTTGGGATGGTGTTATGCCTGAATTACACTTCAAGTTGTGCGCTGGTGTTATCAAAAATCACAGATCTTACAAGCTCACAACTCGCCGCAGCGCGATGCCTTGTGAGCTTGTGGATCTGCTATTTTCGGCCTTAGGTTACGGGTTGTAAATGGATCAGCTCAATTCCAACCTTTCCATATTTGTAAACTTCTCTCTAAAAAACATTATTAAATGATAAAACAACATTTTCTTTTCTTGTGAGCACCAGGACAATGGTCCTCAGGATGTCCATTCTCTCAAATTCTACTATATACTCGTGGGGTACATTTGGTCCTCACAAGTATAGTAATAGAAACACGCGCACACGCACACGCACATGCGCACGCACATGCGCACGCACGCAAACGATACACTATAGCTGTCCAGGACAAACCCTGGATTGTTAACCCATTCAATCCTGGAACGCATTTTTTTGCTAACCATTATTTTTGGTCTATTTAGAAATAGCAGATCTGCATTTTTTTTTGGTTAAAGGGATTGTAGGCAGAGATAAACAAAGAAAAAAACTCCAGCAGTTTCCCCGACCACCAGGGGGTGACTTCCATAGAGTTAAGGGGACTTGCCGAATATAGGTTGCTTTATTGGGATACAATTCGCAAAACTGCCCGCCCCTGCCGGTTCTCTGAATTTTTATTTTTACATAGGCTCTTTCATGATAAATTGACCACATATATGAAGTTAAACAACTAAATTCTATCCAAACGATTTCTTAAAAGTAAATTCTGTGCCTCAAAAAAGAAGTTTGAAAGCGTTTTAAAACCCAAAGTAAAAAGTTCACACGGACACGGACGCGCACAGACGCGCACATGCGTGCGTTAATTTACGCCCCGGACAAACATAAACAGTAGGGAAAATACGGATTTCAGAAAGAGGACTGTGTTTCAATGCAGGAAAACACCCCAGCATCATTATATAGTGGCTGATAGAGGGGAAAAAATGCAAAATATATATATATATAAATATGTTTCAAATGTAGGTTTAATGTTGCCTACAATCCCTTTAAATTGTGAAAATTAGCAAATCTTTGAATACATATATTTTTGGAAACAACATTTTTAACTCAAATCTTTGCTTCTGGGGGGTCCCTGGAACAACACATTTTAATGGGGAACCGGCGGCCAAAAACATATGATTTTGGGGGTCCTTGACATGAAAAAGTTTGAGAACCACTGATTAACATACGTTTTTTTCCAAAAAACTGGTTTGTAAAGATTTGCACCCATTTTGATAAAAAAAAAAAAAAGAAGCAGATCTACAAGCTCAGTGCCGCGCTATGAGCTTGTATGTCTGCTTTTTTTGAACAGCCAAAGAAATCTAAAAATGAACACAGATGAGTTCCCGGTCTTAATGCGTTAATGCTGCAATGCTCTGGCCAAGCGGTTGTGAATGGCCGTGGCGTGGCTTGGCTTGGCTTGGCTTGGCTTGGCTCGCAGGCTAGGCTTTGGCTGACAGAGAGCGCTCCTCTGTGGGGTTATTTCAGCCAGATCTGGGTCAATTACACACTGGGTAAAAAAAAGAAAAAAGACAGATTATGAGCGACTCTGAATTCCAATCAGCCCGTGCATGGGGAACCTGGAAAAAATGAGACATTTTCACCATGCAGGCTGAATGAACCGGGCCGATCCCAAAGAAGCTGGCATTTTGCGGTTCTGTGGCGCTGGCCGGCAGGGCGGCCCGCGGGAACGAGTCAACGGGTCATTGAGCCCCCCGAACCAGAGCCAGGAACAAGCTGTGAATGCTCAATCATTCTCACGGGATTAGAGCAACATATAAAGTCTCACCGCTAGAAAATGTTTTTTGGGCCGAGTCCTAATCTGCGACTGGTGAAACAGCGTGAAAGGAGTCCCCCCTCCCCCCCACACACGCGCGTGCACGCACACGCACACGCACACGCACACGCACACGCACACACTTGTGGCTTGTTTCTTAGTTTCAGAAAGGGTTTGACATTACACTTGTGGGTACTTTTATTTTGTAGTGATGCGCCAGTGTTTCCTGTTTTCCTTAGTTACTGTTAACAAAGATGGTTAATTTAGGAAGATCCACCATCCCAACTGTAACCTCTGGTGGCAAAACAGCATATACAGATGTGCCATTTCAAAACTTCAAATGTCCTGCCATCGCCAAGACAGTACATTTTCAGGGGATTCCCAGGGCAATAAGAGGGACAAAGAAGGGTATTTAAAATGCTGAATTATTTTGATGATCACTGCTTTTATGATGCTAATTAATTTGAGCAACTGGTCAAGGACCTCTTCAAATCACCTTTCGCCTCTTAATGAGTCTGACACCTTCTTCAACACACATTCTTTTGTTCTCATGTATATGGATGTCTGTTGAAGGGAAAAACGGGGGTGTGTAGTGACAACTTCTTTTCAGGGGCAAAACAGTGCATTTTTAAGGGCAGAAAAGGGAGGAAAAAAATGCATTTTCAGGGCACTTTCAGGGAAAGAACAGTAACGTGTGAAGTTTTGAAGTGGCACATCTGTAGAAACCTAGATACCTCATTGGCCTCTGCAGTTTGTTGGAGCAACTGGTATCTCGGCCGCCATTTTAGAGGAGGAAAGCTGACACTCAAAGTGACTACTGGCCAATCACAGCGCTCACAGCCCGTTGACTACTGGCCAATCACAGCGCGTTGACTACTGGCCAATCACAGCGCGTCTAACTGACTTTTGCTGCGCGGCTGCCTCTTACGAAAAGACCCGCCCCCATCTGCCTCTGATTGGCCTACCGAACACCCCCTTCTATGACACACGCGGAAGCTTTCCTACTCTAAAATGGCGCCCGAGATACCAATGCCTCAGAGCCGAAGGAGGCGTCTACCTTTATATGTCTATGGCAAAACGGTACACAAATCCTACAAATGGTCTCGCCGGCTGATCTCCCGAGCGGCCTGTGTTTTCTGGTGCTAGTCCCCACGAGAGTGCGTTGCTGGGACAGAGAATTGTCGATAATAAAGGTGAAAAGGTTGAAAACTTTCTATAAATTATTGCATTATAAAACATACCCACTTTATCCCTATATTAAACCTAAGCTATTTGAAAATAGCCGATCTACAAGCTCACAACGTGTCGCATCACAACGCGTTGTGAGCTTGTAGATCTTCTATTTTCAAACATGTTAGTACTTTTACTTTTGGTACTTTCAGTACATTTTGATACCAATACTTTTGTACTTTTACTCAAGTAAATTGTTTAATTCCTGACTTTTACTTGTAACAAAGTACTTTTACATTGCAGTATTGATACTTTTCCTAAAGTAAAACATTTGAGTACTTTTTCCACCACTGCCCACTGTCTCTCCCCTCACTCAGGCTGGCACACCTGCAGCTGATCTGGAATTGCTGCCACCCCAATTACCAGCCACTATAAAAGCCTGCCAGATTCTGTTCCATTCCAGACACAGTCCCAACACCTCAGAACCCACACCATTGGTTATTTACGCTAGAAAGCCTTTTCTTTAAGCTCCTTTAGTTTATTCTAGTTTGGCCTGGCGATGGCCGGTAGTTCTCTCTTTTTGTTTAGCTTTTAGTTCAGTAGAACTCCATTTTTATGTTGGTCTCCAATTTGAGCCATTGGTTTTTGTACTATTATTTGGACACCGCAACAGTTACCTTTCCCCCCTGTACAGTAACCACTTCAGCCATATATATATATATATATATATATATATATATATATATATATATATATATATATTTATGCCATTTGAAAATAGCCGATCTACAAGCTCACAACGCGTTGCATGGCAACACATTGTGAGCTTGTAGATCGTCTATTTTCAAAAGATGTTTTTACATTTTGAACTTCTGAAATGGGACATTCTGCACAATGAGTACTTTTACTTTTGATACCAATACTTTTACTCAAGTAAATCTGTAATACCTTACTTTTGCCTGTAACAGACTATTTCTACACTGCAGTATTACTTATATATACTTATACTTAAGTAAAACATTTGAGTACTTTTTCCACCACTGACTCCTATTAGTTCAGTGGCTCACAAACCTTTTCACGTCAATGACCCCCAAAACCTATAACTTGCCCTATACCTTTAATTCTGCGTGCACATGTTTGTATTTCAGTGGGGCATAACCGTGTTTCAAAAACGTGCTAACACTTAATTAAGCGGATAATGATGTTGGCTAACCGGGTTGCAAAACGATCCGTTATTCCCATGTCTGCTCTGGTTGTTGGACACATCTATTAGTTCTGTCCCCGGGGTGTAGTTTTATTTTAAATAAAGGGGGGTAGGTCCGTGTCTTCTATCATTTTGACGCTTGGTGGGAGGGCGTCCAAAATCTTCATTTGGGTCACAGCCGACTGATATAATGTTGGCCCCGTTCTTTTTTTTGTGCTTTCAAACAATGGTACTTCAATACGTCTTTGAGAGGACACTCTCTCCCCTGTGTCTGTTAACTGTCGTGATTTCTGAAGTGTTCGCCTTTAATGACATGCCAAAAATAGGGAGGCTAGGTTGAAAGAAAGTGGTTAAGTCTGTCTTGTGTTTGTCTTTTATACATTGTTTTTTATCGGGAAGAAACCTCTTATATCCATATTCTAACTTTTTGTGTCCCCCCCCCCCCCCCCCGTAAATGAACGCCCGACTTGATCATACTACAGCGTCACACAAAGGTATCAAAGGCAGCAGATCCACAAGCTCGAAACGCCTTTTCAGCTTGTAGATCTGCTACTTTTGATACTTTCCAATTTGAATCCTGAAAAGTAACAGCTTTGGACATAATGGTTTCCACCTGACAGAGACTATATAGAAACATATATATATAGTAATCATTGCTATAGAGTGTGGCAGGGCTCTTCCTGTCTGTCCAGCTCTAATTCTGATCTTTAATCTTTAATTCTAACACCAGCCATACTGATTCCACTTTGAATGTTAATGTCAGTACCAATCCAATACCAACGTCATTAACAAAGCCTTGGGTAACAATGATTAGTTGGATAAGAGTGTCTATTAAATCAGTGGTTCTCAAACTTTTTCATGTCAAGGACCCCCAAATTGACACTTATTACCCTACGGACCCCCATTTGAAAAAATAAGCCAGGGACCCCAATAAGAGAAGGTTTTTACGGCTCTCTAGCAGTGATTCTCAACCATTTTAATTTCAAGGACCCCCAGTTTAACATGCATTAGGCCACGGACCCCCATTTAATGGCATTTATACCTCTGGGACCCCAATTCATATTGTAAAATCAATGTTAATTTAACTCAGAGTGTACAAATGGAACCAAATGGACCCGTTATTGGTTCCATTTGTACATTTGTACACCCATTTGTACACCCCACTTTGAGAACCAATGTATTAAATGACTTAAATTGTAAGAGCTTCAACATTGAGCAGGTGTGTGGTCTGTCTCTGAACCCTGAAGCAAACAGGCCTGAGGCTTTATTACAAAACAACATTATGTTGTGTAGCGATAATCTAAATCTGCAAAGTAACTAGTAACCAAAAAGCCATCAAATACACTGTAGTGGAGTGAAAAGTAGGCTACAGCATTTGTCTCTGAGATGTATTACTACAGTGAAGGGTTCGATCCCTGGCCGGGTCATACCAAAGACAATAAAATGCCTCCCTGCATCAAGGGTTGGATTGGGGGTGTACATCAAGCCACCTCACGCTACAGAGACCGGAGATATACTCCTGCTCTATGAGCCGCAAGGCCTACTACTTACTTATTGAAGTATCAAGAAAAGGGCAGAAACCTATTATCTCTATTATTTATTAAAAAAAAGATAATAATAATTATTTATATGTATGTATGTATGTATGTATGTATGTATGTATGTATGTATGTATGTATGTATGTATATATATATATATATATATATATATATATATATATATATATATATATATATATATATATATATATGTATATGTATATATATATATATGTATATATATATATGTATATATGTATATATATATATATATATATATATATATATATATATATATATATATATATATATATATGTGTATATAATATATGTATGTTTATAATATATATATATATATATATATATATATATATATATATATATATATATATATATATATATATATATGAATGCCCTACTGTGTCATACTACAGTCCCACACAAAAGTAAAAAGTAAAAATTGCCAATCTAAAGCTCAGCTATTTGTGAATTTGAATACTGAAAAGTAACAGTTTTGGACATAATACTGTATACATTATTTAGCTTTTGTATGCCGTGTTCGTGAATATTGGTAGCTATATAGGGACTCAGGTGGTCCCTATATACTGTAGCTGCTCCAGGTGCGGGCGCCTGGCTGGAGCTCGGGGCCCCTGCAGGGCATCCTGTTTCCAGGGGACTGTGATTAGATTGTCCCTCCGTTCAAATTGCATTACACCCCCGGCTAGCCGCGCTACCGCCGCGCCGGCTCACCAACGCCGTTCAGCCAGAAACCTTGTATCTCCATTATTAAACTTTTTATTGTTGTTGTTGTTTTCCTCATATATTAATGCCCTATTGCCCTAAAGCAGTGGTTCTCAAACTTTCCTCATGCCAAGGACCCCAACATTTATATGTATAGCCGTGGACCCCCATCTATTTTTTTTTTTTTTTTGGGGGGGGGGCAGGGACCCCCATAAGAGAAGATTTGTGTTAAAAAAAACATAATACAAGTTCAAAAATAGCAGATGTACAAGCTTGCAGTGCAGCACAAAGTGACATGCTGTGAGCGCTGCAGGGCGACACATTCATCAAACTCAGGAAACTAACAGGTAAACCAAGAACCTAGCTTCACGTCTAAATAATATACTATCAAAAACCAGTGGTGTAAAGTAACTAAGTACATCTACTCAAGTAGGCCTACTGTACTTAAGTACACTTTTGAGGATTTTTTACTCTGTATTTACCAATATTTTTACTTCTACTCCGCTACATCTCAGAGGCAAATATTGTACTTTTACTCCACTACAATTATTTGAAAACTTTAGTCACTAGTTACTTTGCAGATATACATTATTATATTGTAAAACAAAAATGAACCACTTTAGTCCTATTTTATAGGCTATTTGAAAATAGCAGATCTGCAAGCTCACAACGCGTCGCATCACGGCGCGTAGAGCTTGTAGATCTGCTATTTTTAAACGTTTTAGTACTTTTACTTTTGCTTAATATATTTTGATGCTAGTACTTTTGCACTTTTGCCAATACTTTTTGTACCTGTAACATTTTGAACACAGGCCTTTTACTTGTAACAGAGTACTTCTACAGTACATTGTGGTATTGATACTTTCACAGAAGTCAAACATTGTCAGTACTCTTTCCACCACTGTCAAAAAAACAATAATTAAAGTAATAATTATGGACAGTACAGTGAAACTATAGACGGGTTTCCTGTTAGTAAACATGAGAGGATATGACCGCGCAGAGGAGGGGTAAGCCTATAGAGGGCGCCATTACCCGCAGCAGCTCTGTTCAAATGTCCATTCATAAAATAAATGATCTTCACCGGGTTTAATGAAAGTAGATTAAATTATGCAGTTTGTAATACCTTGTTTACTCAATAAAAATGATTTGTCGGAAGTTGGATCTGTTTGTATATAATAGCAGCATTATGCCTATTATGCCTAAAATAGCAGAATTATGGCTATCTAACTCCCGAACACAACAACAGAGTGAACGGCGCAACAATTCGTTTCCCCCGAGCATGCGCAGATTGCGCATTCTGCTCTGTGATGACGTCGCGCGGAAATCCGTCTATAGGATACCAGGTACAAAATGAACCTAGCATCTGTCTAAATGCCATGCTATCTAAATTATATTTCTAACATTGTGGTCCAGAAAAAACAAGCCACAAATACTTTTTCTGACAAGTAACGCCTTTTGGACTTACATGTTTTCCACCGACAGCGCCGATATCAATAATGATTGCGCCAGAGCCATTATTACAATGTAATGTTTTAAAAGAAACAGCCTCCCGAACGAGGGATTATCATTATTTATGCCTCTGATGATTTCATAAGCTTCTTTGTTGTTAAGGTCACGGGGACACGTTATGTAGATTTATGGGCCGAGGGGGAAAAACAATAACCCAAGCAACCCAGCTTGGTATGGAGGTTAGACAGTGGTGGAAGAAGTACTCAGATGTTTTACTTAAGTAAAAGTAGCAATACTATAATATAAAAAAAATACCCTGTTACAAGTAAAAGGCCTGTGTTCAAAATGTTACTTGAGTGAAAGTACAAAGGTATTGGCATCAAAATGTACTTAAAGTACCAAAAGTAAAAGTACTAAAGTGTTTGAAAATAGCCGATCTACAAGCTCACAACGCGTCACGTTGTGTGTCAGGCATTCAGGCATTACGACACCATCAAGGCACCGCCAAAATACATTATAGTCGACTAAATCAACTGTAGATTTAGTCGACTATAATCTTATGATATTTAATCGACTAAAATTAGACAAAAACTAAAATATTTCAGATGACCAAAATATGACAAACTAAATGGAATTTGATTCAAAAGTCTGTAACTAAAACTACATAAAAATTAGCTGTTAAAATCAACACATCTCCTTCACCACATCCTTTATGATGCCCTTAAATGCATCAATGGAGATAAATGTGTTGAATTAGAGATTTTTTCCCCCTTTTGTTTTTGTTTTACAGTTAATTCCATAACTAAGGTGCACAGTAGGAAAATTCAGTTTTCCCCCAAATCTGTCCAAACCCGGGGTACATTAAAAAAAAAAATAACCACTTTGAAGAGCGTAGCTGGTAGACTACCGGAGCTGGGACAGAGAGGTTTATACACCCTGAAACTCCAGCAAGAGCAGGCAGCGAGCGAGGCGCCAGAAAGTACATTTGTGGGGGAATTTTCATCCAAATTAGGTTTAATTATTAGGAGCTATATCTCAGAAGTGCAGCCGTGATTTATCACATTGGCAAAGGGCCGCCTTGGGCGCTCGCAGATATGGAGGGAAAAAAAGAACCAGAAACTTGACGGTTTTAGCAGCCTTGCAGTGAGGACCCAAAATATCACACGCTTAAACATTTGGGTTTGTTGCGTTCTTCTGCCCCAACCCCCCCCCCCCCCCCACCCACCCAAAATAGTAAACACTAACTAAAACATTAACCACCTTTTTAATCATTATTCTTCTGCACTGCACATTTTTTTTGAATAGTTGTGGAAGTACAGGTGTACATTTGTATTGCCTTTTCCCCCCCCTTTATCTCTGTATACATGGAAAAATGATAATAATATATTTTTTAAATTATTAATAATAATAGTGATTAGCAGTATCCGTGTGTGTCGTTCTTTGGGTGTATTAGACGTTGCAGTTATTGCATGGTATGAGGATATAAACTCACAGTGTTATAGTAAAACTATTGTAGCACGGTACAACAGAACACAATGGGTAAAGATTCAAAAAAAGAACATTGAAAGGAGAAAAAAAAGAAAAGAAAAATAGACAAAATTACTATACATTTTCAAGGAAAACGCAGCGCTATGCGTCGTGAACTCATATAGATTGGCTATTCTCGCTACTTGTGCGCAACACTGTCATGCCGCGAAGGATAACACAAGGCGTTCATTTATGAAAAATTAAAAAAAACATAAAAAGATGAAATATGTAGACGATACAAGGTTTTTTCTGGCCGACAGTGAGGATATGCGCGGCTAACGACCGGGACAATTAATAGCACGTGTGACATCCCCAACCCCCACCCCCCCAACCCCAGTACCGCGTGCCTTAAATATGACTGTTTAATTAAGCTACATAATTAATTAGGACTATGTCACATTAAGATGTGTGTGGGGGTGTGTGTGGGGGGCGGGGGGGTTGTGTGTGGGGGGGGGGGGTTCAGAGTAAATGAGTTTTAGACTAATGAGAGACGCAGTGGATGATCTATGGGGCCGCCGCACACTCTGACACCTGCGAACAACCTCGCGTCCAAAACCGACGGCAACAACACCGCAAGGAGGTGGCCGGGCAGATGCCAAGTCTGCTTGTTACAACGTCGCTGTCGGGCTGACACCTCTTATCTCCACATTCTGACTTTGTGTGTTTTTTCGTAAATTAACTTTTTTTTTTTATCCTGAAAAGCAACAGTCTAGGACAGTGGTTCTCAAACTTTTTCATGTCAAGGACCCCCAAATTGACACTTATTAGCCCGCGGACCCCCATTTGTAAAGATAAGCCAGGGACCCCCATAAGAGAAGATTTGTACGGCTCTAGCAGTGTTTCTCAATCATTGTAATTTAAGGACCCCCCCAGTTTGACGTGCATCAGGCTACAGACCCCCATTTAATGGCATTTATACCCCTGGGACCCCAATTCATATTGTAAAACCAATGTTAATTTAACTCTGAGAGTGTACAAATGGAACCAAATGGACCCGTTAGGGTCCATCTGGTTCCATTTGTACACTCTCAGAGTTACAGACCCATAAGGGTCCATTTGGTTCCTATAAATCATTTATCTGGGGACCCCCTGGCATCCCCTTAAGTACCGCTGGGGGTCCTCGGACCCCACTTTGAGAACCAATGGTTTAGGACATGTGAGGTTTCCACCCGACGGAGACGCTTAAGCGACTTTGGGCTTGTTTTCCTGTCGCTTGTAAATAATGGGTTTTGTTTTTTAACATTTTTCAAACATTTTAGTACTTTTACTTTTGGTACTTTAAGTACATTTTGATACCAATACTTTTGTACTTTGACTCAAGTAAATTTTGCCTTCCAGAGTTTTACTTACTTACACTTCTACATTACAGTATTGATACTTTTACTAACAAGTAAAATATTTGAGTACTTTTTCCACCAGTGGTGCATTTGATGATGTGTCTGTATTGGCTGTGCAAAGAGAACGCCCCTGCTGGTTACCATAGCGACACTTGACAAGCGGACAGTGCAATCCCTCTGCATAGAAGTGAAATATATGTATTTAAAAATGAATTCAATAATTCAAAGACTGTAAAGACGGGCCTGAGTCCTCTCATTAAGAAGCACTTTTACTCTGGCCTTCAAAAGTCTTTCTTTCCCTTCGCTCCCACACTGAAAATACATTGAGTATCAGCAATTGGCGTTGCTTTCTTTATCTTTTGAACAGTGGTGTAAAGTAACTAAGTACATTTACTCAAGTACTGTACAATTTTGAGGTATTTTGACTTTACTGGAGTATTTCCAATTTTCAGTACTTTTACTTCTACTCCACTACATCTCAGAGGCAAATATTGTACTTTTACTCCATTACAATTATTTGAAAACTTTAGTTACTAGTTACTTTGCAGATTTTGGTTATTATTACAAAACATACTTTACCCACTTCAGCCCTATATACATTTCGGTCATTTGAAAATATCCGATCTACTTGTGAGCTTGTAGATCGGCTATTTTCAAAGGATGTGTATACATTTCATTCATAATATTATTCTGTGGCACCCCTGGACCTGCGTCACGGCACCCTAGGGTGTCACCGGCAAACCCACTGCTGTAGGCTATGCTGGGGCGAACACAGCTGGAGAGCTTCCAAGTGTCTTGACAGTCCGCCTATATTCACGCGGCATTATGAATCACACCATAGTTTTGTCCGTGACAGTTGTCACGGTTTCTTTTCTCTTTCTCCGTCACGCCACCGAGAAAAAAACATGCAGATTGAAGGGAGGAGGGAGAGAAGGAACATCTATCTATCAGACCCTGTGTGAGGGACGCTGCTGCCGGCGGTGATGTGGCATCCATTATAGACTCCCCTAATATGACGTAGCTGTCATTCCCTGTGAAATATGAACTATTACATCTGAATTAAGCAGCGTCTCCCCCGTCATACGTTACGCTCAAAAGACGCTAAATCAATGTTAATCTGATAGCCCCTCCCCCCCGCCCCACCCAACACAAAATGAAACATAGGCCTGTCATCCTTGTCAATAACGCTCAAATTATGCTGCTACTTTGGACGAATGCGAGGGGAATAGGTACACACGTACGTGCGCGCTACGGGGCAAAGAAAAGGGTGGTATATGGGACTGAATTACTCTTAACAAAGTCAGACTTCCTTTGTCTCCCGACACAACCCTGTGAGCTCAAATAGACGCACGCGCGCACATGCGCACCCACTCACGTGCACGCGCACGCGCACACACACACACACACACACACGCACACACACACACACACACACACACACACACACACACACACACACACGCAACTCTCTTGGCCTTGAGCAGTGGTGGAAAGTAACTAGGTACATTTACTCAAGTACTGTACCATTTTGAGGTGTTTCTACTTTATTGGAATATTTCCAATATTCAGTACTTTTACTTCTACGCAAATATTGCACTTTTACTCCACTACATTTATTTTAAAACTTTAGTTACTATTACTTTGTAGATTTTGATTATTATTACAAATGTTGACCATTTGAAAATAGCCAAACCATTTGAAAACCATTTGAAAATAGCCAATCACAATGTGTCGCGATGCGACACATTGTGAGCTTGCAGATCTGCTATTTTCAACAAAAGAAAAATACATTTCATACATTTGAAAATTGATACCAATACTTTTGTGCTTTTACTCAAGTAAAGTTTTTAATTCCGGACTTTTAATTGTAACAGAGTATTTCTGCATTGCAGTATTGATAAGTAAAAGATGTGAGTACCACCACTGGCCTTGAGTGCAAAGTGCCCCGAGATAGCCACATGCA
>NC_139955.1:2729992-2734992 GCF_963454915.1 Gymnoscopelus microlampas | reverse complement strand
GGCCTGTGTTCAGGACTTCTATGTGGCCTGTGTTCAGGGCTTCTATGTGGGCCTGTGTTCAGGACTTCTATGTGGGCCTGTGTTCAGGGCGTCTATGTGGCCTGTGTTCAGGGCGTCTATGTGGCCTGTGTTCAGGGCGTCTATGTGGCCTGTGTTCAGGACTTCTATGTGGGTCTGTGTTCAGGGCGTCTATGTGGGCCTGTGTTCAGGGCGTCTATGTGGCCTGTGTTCAGGGCGTCTATGTGGGTCTGTGTTCAGGACTTCTATGTGGGTCTGTGTTTAGGGCGTCTATGTGGCCTGTGTTCAGGACTTCTATGTGGGTCTGTGTTCAGGGCGTCTATGTGGGCCTGTGTTCAGGGCGTCTATGTGGCCTGTGTTCAGGACTTCTATGTGGGTCTGTGTTCAGGGCGTCTATGTGGCCTGTGTGTGATCAGGTACGCGGCCATCAACGCTGCAGTGAATCCATTGGATCCTGTATCCCAACTAGATCACTGAACTCTCAGCGGATGTCCACTCACACCTGTCTGTAATGACTTGTACTAGCACAGTGATTGCAAGGGCCGTGGCCCTCAAATCATTACCAAAACACTAAGATCTTTTTGTTTTATCAAAAACATTTTATCCCACGATTTTGCAACCCCATTTTTACACCCAGTGCCAATTGTCTAAGTATTCCTGGGCGCTACACACCCTCTGCCAGCCTAGGGAGAGCCCAGAGCCGAGCTCATGCCTCCTTCAATGCATGAGAGCTAACAAGCCTTCTTATTACCTGACAGGGGGGAGTTTCCCCGGTAGGGCGTAGCGCGCAGAAGAAACACGTTATTCCAACCAGTTCCTATCCCCTCCATCAGGCGCCCCAGCTGACCAGGGGGAGGCAGTATAGAGACCAGGATTACAGCATGTTTTTGTGAGGGTACCTACCCCAGGGGGCACGAGGAGAACATGCAAACTCCACACAGAGTAGGCCCTTTCATCAACCCCACCTAGGGTATGGGCACTGATGACGCGGAGGAGAGAACACACCCACAGCGTTCCCCGTCGGGAATCAAACCCAGGACTTTCTAGCTGTGAGGCGAGCGCTACCGACTGTGCCACCGTGCAACACTAAGATTTTAATGATAGTGTAACATAAGTATAAAGAATATATAATATTAGATAACATAACAATTTCATAATATTTGTATTCTTCTTTAAAACCTTGATGAGTTTTCTTTGAGATACCAATAATTAGGAACTCTACTATGTATAAGTATACTATGTTGGTCCATTGATCCAAGCCGGAACACAATCGATTGATTGGTCATTCAAATGACCCTGTTCTGAAAATGCACGCGGCCCACCCACCTGGCCACTTAACCAGGGGAGGGGTCAGATGGGTGGGCCGGGACACTTTTGAGATCTTCAAGCGGGTCCTGATCCATAAAAGGTTGAGAACCACTGTTCTAGCACAGTGGTTTTCAACCAGTGGTCCGGGGACCACCAGTGCTCCTTGAGGGAGTTCGAGGGGGTCCCCAGCTAAATGATGGATAGGGACCAAATGGACACTTATGGGTCTGTAACTCTGAGTGTGTAAAAATGAAACCAAATGGACCCGTTAGGGTCCATTTGGTTCCATTTGTACACACTCAGAATTAAATTAACATTGATTTCATAATATAAATTGGGGTCCCAGAGATAGAAATGCCATTACATGGGGGTCTGTAGCCTAATGCATGTTAAACTGGGGGTAAAATGGTTGAGAATCACTGCTAGAGCCGTGAAAATCGTCTCTTATTGGGGGTCCCTGGCATATATTTTCAAATGGGGGTCCCTGGGCTAATGTGTGTCAATGTGGGGGTCCTTGACGCAAAAAAGGTTGAGAACCACTGTTCAGGATGCTAATTTACAATTTATTTATTTTTTGTGGCAGAAAATACACATTGACAGGTCTCTCTCTCTCTCTCTCTCTCTCTCTCTCTCTCTCTCTCTCTCTCTCTCTCTCTCTCTCTCTCTCTCTCTCTCTCTCTCTCTCTCTCTCTCTCTCTCTCTCTCTCTCTCTCTCTCTCTCTCTCTCTCTCTCTCTCTCTCTCTCTCTCTCTCTCTCTCTAATAGGAGACAGCAGGAGAGAGCAGCGCTCCAGCCCTCTTCAGTGTACAAGTATTGGTACAAAGTGCTGGTAATGGCACGGCAGCACGGGAGAGGTCGGCGCTCACGTAACGGGTCAAACATGCGGTGTGTGAACCCATCGCAAACACCGAACATGCCTGGATCTACACGGTACACCGTGTCAAAGTTAATACCGGATCATGGTGTGATCATACGAGTGCTGCACGGTGCTTGAATGCAAGTCACTGCCCTGCG
This sequence comes from Gymnoscopelus microlampas, assembly GCF_963454915.1. Classification (NCBI taxonomy): domain Eukaryota; kingdom Metazoa; phylum Chordata; class Actinopteri; order Myctophiformes; family Myctophidae; genus Gymnoscopelus; species Gymnoscopelus microlampas. The sequence continues at coordinate 2,732,652 of NC_139955.1, read as the reverse complement.
TGCACCCGTGCATTTATTTTTATCCACGCTCGCTGTTCCACCGGCCTCTCAGGTCTGTAGAGTGCATTGTTTATCGCATAAACGTTGCTGTCAGAGGGAGACCTGTGTCCAAAAGTGTTACTTTTAAGGATTCGAATACAAATATAACAAATAAAATAGCCGATCTACAAGCTGAAAACACGGCACATAGCTTAATAGATCTGCTACTTTTGTGCAGTGGTGGAAAAGGTACTAAAATGCGACGCGTTGTGAGCTTGTAGATCTGCTATTTTCAAACAGCCTATGTATAAAATAGGGCTAAAGTGGATAATGCATGTTTTAAATCGTAATAATGTATATCTGCATATATAACTAGTAGGGTTGGGTACCGAAATACGGTTCCAAGTAGACTATTTGCTAGACTATTCAATATTTGTTTTAATTTCTTGAATATGGCAGGGTAATGTTTTGAGGCATATTGTATTTTAACACTACACAATAGTAAATCAATAATTCTACACAATAAATGAATATGTTTTAAATAACTGATCTCAATATGGACCCATTATAGTTATGATAAGTTTTGCCATAATCATGTAGTTCTACAACAGAGGCACAGCCATGACAGCAATGGCACAAAAAAAATGTATATATATATTTTTTTTAAATTAATAATTTCCGGCTTTTCGGTTTTCGGCCAAGCGTTTCCTGTATTCGGTATCCGGTTTCGGCCAAGAATTTTCCATTCGGTGCATCTCTATTAAATAAACATTTGACCTCTTATATTTTTTACCATTTTGGAACCGAAATATGGAACCGATAGGAACCGGATCCGATAAGCAGAACTGGAACCGGAACCGGACTCATAAAAATCCTAACGATACCCATCCCTAATAACTAGTAACTAAAGTCATCAAATAATTGTAGTGGAGTAAAAGTATAATATTTGCCTCCGAGATGTAGTGGGGTAGAACTAAAAGTATAGACAATTGGATATACTCCAGTAAAGTAAAAGTACCTCAAAAATGTATTTAGTACAGTACTTGAGTAAATGTACTTAGTTACTTTACACCACTGCTCAGCTCTAGTGTCTAGGGTGATATTTGTCACTGCGCGTATTCCTACGGGCTGGGGTGGCGTCTGTCAGCAGGGAGTGTTGGGCGGGAGGAGCAGGACGAAGGCTTCTACGTCCTCCCGGTGGGGGCTCCTCACTGGCAGGTGAGTCAGTAGGATACAATAGCAGTGACGACATACAAAAAATGTGCGTGGGGAGGAAACAATTGGCATAAGGACCAAGTTTGGGAGAAAAAAAGGAGTTAAAAAGCATAACAACAAAAAAACGGTTGGGGACCCAGGTCAACAAAGTGGTTCGTTGATTTACTTTGACTTTTTCACATTTTCCACACCGTCCTTGTTCAAACTTTGTTTCTCCTTGAGGAAACCACTGAGGGGACACCCCTCCCCAAGCAATTAGCGTCTGTAACTCATCAGATTTTAGGATTAATTAACAGTCATGAATCAAAACGAAACCCATAAAGGTAATGAGCAGTGATCTCTCACACCCACTGTGTTATGATCACCCCCCTCCCCCTCCAACACACACAAACACACACGCGCACGCGTACACGCACACGCACACTTACACTTACATGCACACGCACACACGCACACACGCACATACACACACCCCTGTCCCATCTCAAAATAAGCCACCCTTTAAAATGGGCCGTCCACTTTACAAATATGAATATACATGTATCGTTCACCGCTGTTGTAATTATACTGTAGTTGCAATTAATGTGGACTCTTCCATCCACTTGAATTTACCGCTTAAGTTGCTACAATATGTTAAAGATATGGCATGTACGCTTAGTGTGCATTGATATGTGCTTTCAGAGAAATTTTGACAGCTGCTGTTTGAATGAGACGAGCAACACTAACGCACGCACATGCACGCACAGTCACAGACTTTGTGCACACGTGCTGTATTTTTACATTTCACATTTACAGCGAGCATTACCTCTGTATTGCATTTGAGACCCCTCCTGGCATTTGGGACCCCTCCTAGCAATTAAGGCTAAGCAGTCAACTAGAAATCTCTGTGCTTTCTCCGCCACTCCACTGCTATCCGACGGTCGAAACCGAACCGAGCTTGCTGGGTCTTTACTGAACACTATTGCAATGATTTCTATCAGAATATAGAGCTATTTAAAACTTACCCTACCGAAATAATATCACTTACAGCACCTTTAAAGTTATAGCGGTTGGTGTGGACAGACCTCAAGTCCTCAAGCTCATCTGCAGTGGGAAAGAAAGACATTTGAACAAAGCAAATTATAGTGGGACAGTCTTATACTTTAACCTGAAACAAACTGGGCATTGAACTAGCTGCAGTATAGCAAGACACCACACTGCTGCTAACTCAAACTAGCAGCTCACTTAGCCTTCATGTGAAGGCTGGTTAGCTCCGACACCAGGAAAACCTCTTTGTTATACTACTTGAACCCTGTGTACTTGGCCGGTCCCCCAGGACTGGAATCTATGCCCGCGAGCATTTCCCTCTACACCAAATCTCTTCGGCAAAAAAAATAGCCGATCTCCAAGCTCAAGCAGCGCCTTGTGATTAGCTATTTTCACCGAACACCCCCCCCCCCCCCCACCCTCATGGTAGGGACGTGTAG
>NC_139955.1:2634992-2727492 GCF_963454915.1 Gymnoscopelus microlampas | reverse complement strand
AAAAGTAAAAGTAAAAGTGGAAATTGGAAATACTCAAGTAAAGTACAAATACCTCAACATTGTACTTAAGTACAGTACTTAGTTACTTTCCACCACTGCATAAATCAACGCAGACACTGAGCCGATATGTCTTGAACCCTATAGCGTCCCTATTCTGGGGGGAACATTCACCAAAAAATCTACATATCTCAGATATTTAGAAGGGAAAAAAATAGATACAACAGAGAAGACGAAACATTGATACATTGATATAAGTACAAAAAATAGAGTACTTTTTCCACCACTGAATACGTAGACACCGCATTGGCCACTGGGGCCGGACGTGAACCTTAGCACCATATTATCTGTGTCAGCTTGCCATAACTCCATTGCAAGAAATATGCCTTGTTTCGTTCTCTTTTAAAACCATTACTGTTACTGCATAACTTTTGAATTCACATTACTGCACCACTCGCCATCAGACAAAAAAAAAGAAAGTCTTCGGTAGATGTTAGATCTGATAGCGCTGTAGCTAAATTTAAGGAACTGATACCATCAGCCTTTAATTCGATGAATAAAGCAGAGGATCTGTACACTTATTATAGTCCCTCTCAAATCGATCACCTTACTGATAGCGTCACAGGATTGCCGCGGGTGACTCTCGACTCAGTTGCCCCTTTAAAAGAAGAAGATAATAAAACAAGAGAGACTATAGCTCCATGGTATAACTCCCAAACTCGAAAAAACTAAAGCGAAAGTCACTTGAACTTGAGAGGATAATGGCATTCGACCAAACAGGAAGAATCTAAAAGCCTGACAAAACAGCTTTATAAAATATAAATGCCTTGTTAGAATGGAAATCAGCAACTCCATATAGAATATCACTTTGTTTTGTTTGTTTTTTGTTTTTTTTTCGTTACTCTATTATCGTTATCTACTATTAGAGGATCAACTCAAATACTTTATTCAATCTGAGGTCCCTTCCTGTCTTTCTTTCAGAATTAAAACACCTTTCCCCCAGATTGACAAGACTAGAAGTTCCATCTAGCGTGACCTAGCATCCACTTTGGATCGCACATTCAGCTCACAGGCGTCCGTGTCAGCTGTGTGTGTGTGTGTGTGTGTGTGTGTGTGTGTGTGTGTGTGTGTGTGTGTGTGTGTGTGTGTGTGTGTGTGTGTGTGTGTGTGTGTCTGTGTGTGCGCGCGTGGTGGCTGTCCTCTTCACATTGGTTGCGACTCGCGAGTTGCGACTACCTCACTTGTTTTCCTTCTGTCCCTCCGTGTCTCTCTCTCTCTCTGTCGTGTCTCTCTGTCTCTCTCTCTGTCTCTCTCTCTGTCTCTCTCTCTCTCTCTCTCTCTCTCTCTCTCTCTCTCTCTCTCTCTCTCTCTCTCTCTCTCTCTCCGTCTCGCCAGGGCTTGGTTGTTTCTCGCACATGATTGGCTTAGCCTGCATTGCCAGGTCTGCTTATTACCACGCCAGCGCTTGTTACTCGTCCGTTTCACGGATGTGGCAACGCCAGCGCTTGTTTCTCGCACATGATTGGCTGGCCAAATCGTGATCATTTTGACGTTGCAGTACATCCCGGAAGTAAAGTGCGAGTTGAAATATTGCAAACACTTTGTGATTATTAGAAGTGGAGTCACATGTGAAGGTGGAAAAGAAAGTAGATGATGTTGTCAGAAAAGCCATGAGCGATTTTTGTAGCAAGTTGGGAGAGAATTAGACCACTGCTTTGGCCGTGAGCTGTACCTAAAGTCATGGTGGGTACAGAGGGTACGGACTCGGATTGTGTGGCAGGATAAGCTCTATGCACAGCAGCCCTATTCGAAATAAATGGGGCATCTTCCTTACTTCCTTCATAGGTGTTACCAATGATACTATAATGAAGGCTCTGTTCCATTCTGGTCAAACAGAGTCACGGTGCATGCTAAGACCATATTCACACGGCGGCCATATTGCCATTAAGTCAATGAAATGCCACCCCAGTTGCCACCCCAGTTGCCACAGCAACGCAATGTTAAATTCCAAAATGGCCACCGTGTGAATATGGACTATTGTGCATGTTGGCTCACTGGACACCCCAGTGGGTCTCAAAGTGTGGTCCAGCGACCCTGATGGTTCCTTGAAACAAAGGCTATATATTTGATCTCGACCTGAATGTTGTAAACTACCCCTTTTCTGAAATTAAAATGCATATTATCAAATATAAAGGAAGGCCCTCTGCAATGCCAAAGCCTCCTATTATTATTCATCCTTAATAGAGGAAAAATAAAAAAAAAACTAGGTTCCTATTTGACACTTGAGCTAAGCTAACGAAATGCCATGACTCCACTTATCCGTGTATTCCTATAGCTCTCAGTAGTAATAATTGTGAGCTTTATTTAATGCAAAAATTCAAACATTAGAGGCAAAATCGATAACCTTCCACCCTCCTCAACGCTTACTAGTCTGTCCTCAGACGTTGAAGCCTCAGACATAGCCGGAGGGTCTGATGTATATTTGGAGTGATTTTCCTCTCCAATCAACCTCTCCGCATTTACTTGTAAACCAACAACCCAGTCTCTTAGACCTCAATCCAACCGTGAACGCTTTCAAGGTTTTCAAAGGTGTTACGGTCATCCGCACTAGTTTTGTACATATTAAGTTACTTGTTTTATAATTGGTATGTTTTTTCTAACTGTTTATTTCATATTATTTTGGGTTAGATATTTAGTAAGTTATATTGTATTATTTATTATTACTGTATTGCGTCGTGTTGCTTTCTGTATTCCTTCAGTAAGGTGGAGAGTTGGAGTGTTGGATCTGTGAATGGGAGTGAGTTGGGAGTATAGGCTTAATTGCCTGATTGAGTATTCATTCATGTTCTGCACGGGGGGAGATTGACAGTCGACTTGATCAGCCCCGCGGATTGGTCGTAACCATGGCAACGGTGGATTGGCTGCCCGCAGCTCGCCACAATGAAGCTCAGTCTGTACCTGACTGCCATCGGGGAACAACAGCAGTGGTGGAAAGTAAGTAAGTAAAGTACGGCCCCTCCTTCTTCCATCCACCAAACCTTAATCCAGTGACTTTCGATTTGAACTATGCTTAATAGAACTGAGACCCATTCTACACATGTCTTCTGAAAAAAAACTATTGCTGCTATATCAGTGGGGCTCAAACTTTTTTATGCAAGGACCCTCAAAATTAGGCTTATATGTATTTGGCCTCCGACCCCATCTCAAAATATTTTGTTCCAGAAGCAAAGATTTGAGTGAAAAATGATCCCTTTAAAAAAAAAAAAAATATATATATATATATATATATATATATATATATATATATATATATATATATATATATATATATATATATATGTATATATATATATATATATATATATATATATATATAGATATTCAAATATTTGCACAAATGTTCAAGATTTTTCAAAAATAGCCGATCTACAAGCTCATAGCGAGCTAGTATATCTGCTATTTTTGAATATCTAAAGTATAAAATATGGATAAAGTGGTTACACAGATGCGTTCCCGGTTTGAATGGGTTAGAAAGTTTAGTTAGTTATGTTCTGTTCATTAGCCAATTTAAGTTGATCTTTGTCTAATTCATTTCCCATAATTAAGGTTTCGAGGCCAATAGGCTCGAAGCCTTATTACATCTGTAAGAGTTCATTATTCTTCCGCCGGTTTTGCCAGTTCTGGCCTAACCTTGTGGTCACTTTTTATGAAATTCGGCAATATGGTAGAGGGCTATGCCAAACGCCGAAAACCCGAAACTCACAAACATTGGCCAAAGGGTGGCGCTGTAGCACTCAATTGAAATATGCCAACTTTGAACAGGTACAACTCATGCCCTGTTTGACCCACAGCCATGAAACTTCGATGCACACATGCGTCTCCTCATGCCTAACAACTTTCACACTCTGACCTTTGACCTCTGACCTTTAGATCTCCCACCATTTCGAATTCTATGAAAAGCAGTAAAAAAGACTCTTCCTTCGTACAGATTGAGCAATCTGTACGAAACTGTATACACATGAACTTTGGAACAATGCCGACAGACGTGAGCAAGCGGATTTTCCATAAGTGAAAACGTTAAGCTTTTATAAGCCAATGAAAATTGCAGTTTTATGACAATTATTCATCTGCCCCTAAAACATACATGCAGACTCGCATTTGTTTGACACTTTGCAATATTGTAGAAGGTCATTCCAAGTATCACTGAAACCAATCTTACTCCAATTGGTCAAAGGGGGGCGCTATAGCAATTTTTTGAAAATGCAAACTTTAAACAGGCAAAAGTCATGCCTCGTTTGGCCGACAGCCGTTAAACCTGCTTACACATGTGCCTTGACTCATGAGGAACACATGTATCACTTTGACCAGTAAGCTCTGCCCTTAGATTGTCTGCAATTTTGAGCAGTTTGAAAAACATTTAAATCCAGGATTTCTGAGCAATTTGCGTGAAAGTGTGTCATGTGTGTGAACTCCCTTTTCACTAGTTCAGGTGTGTAGGTTCAATAGCTTGATAGCTTAATCATCTGCCTTGAAACCACAGGGTTGATGGTTCGAATCCCACCTCAGGTGGACTTCATTATAATTGCATTGCACACAACATGACTGTATCAATGAGGACCATATCTATCACTTTGACCAGTAAGCTCCGCCCTTAGATTGTCTGCAATTTTGAGCAGTTTGAAAAACATTTAAATCCAGCATTTCTGAGCAATTTGCTTGAAAGTGTGTCATGTGTGTGAACTCCCTTTTCATCAGTTCGGGTCTGTTGGCCCAATGGCTTAATCATCTGCCTTGATACCACAGGGTCGCCGGTTCAAATCTCACCTCATGCAGACCTCAACTCAATTGCATTGCACACAACATGACTGTATCAATGAATAAACATGCAATTGTTAAATGACACGCTTATTGAGAGTAGTTGTTTTCAATGTATGATGTACTTCATTCCCTCTTTTGTTTTGTTTTGTTTTGTTGGATTCTCCCTTCTCACTGACCAAGGCTGTGGATTGAATAGCTTGATCAATACAGTGTTAGTCTCATGTGCCAAAGGTCCACGGTTCAAACCCCACTCGTCACAGTTTACATTTAAATTGCATTATACAAAACATGACCCTGTTAATTCAGACATGTGCAATTTTTAAACAATACCATGAATTGCTTTTGAGAGTAGTTGTTTTTTATGTATGACATACTTTCTTGTGAAAATAGCTGATCTACAATCTCACACCTTTTTAGATAGCAACGCGTTGTGAGCTTGTAGATCGACTATTTTCACTAGTTTCCATTCCGAAATGTATTGAGCAGTTTGAAAAACATTTAAACCAAGGATTTCTGAGAAATTTGCGTGAAACTGTGTCAAATAAATGTTTGAGGCCCTTTTTCACAGGTTCAGGTGTGTTGGTTCAATAGCTTGATCGCTTAATCATCTGCCTTGAAACCACAGGGTCGCCGGTTCGAATCCCACCTCATGTAGACTTATAATTGCATTGCACACAACATGACTGTATCAATAAATGCATGTGCAATTGTTAAAAATAACGAGAAATGTATACTTGAAAGTAGTTATTTTCAATGCATGACGTACTTCATTCGCCCTTTTGTTTTGTTTTGTTAGATTCTCCTTTCTCACTGTCTGATCCTGTGGATTCAATAGCTCCACCAGTAGAGTGTGAGCCTCATGTGCCGAAGGTCCCTGGTTCAAATCCCACTAATAACAGTTTACATTTAAATTGCATTGTACAAAACATGACCCTGTTAATTCAGACATGTGCAACTTTTAAACAATAACATGAAATGCTTTTTTGAGATTAGTTGTTTTTTTATGTACAACATACTTTCTTGTGAAAATAGCCAATCTACAATCTCACAACTTTTCAGATAGCAACACATTGTCAGCTTGTAGATCAACTATTTTCACTACTTTCCATTCCAAGAACACAAAACAAAATTTTATTGCTAAATATTTGTCAACCAGTAATCTAGAGTAGTTAGCAAAACAGAGGCTTGGTTCATAACGGACTGAAAAACCTATAGATATCAACAGACACCATCAGGGAGGCTATATTTCTAGTTCAATAAGAAGAGAGGCAGCCTGTGAATCCATAGGTCGCTGGTTTGATCCCTGTCCCCAACAATGCATTGAGGTGATCATTATTTGGAATTCTTACTTTGTTACAAACATACTCCTGGTAGCCTGTCTGTCTGTCTGTCTGTCTGTCTGTCTGTCTGTCTGTCTGCCTCTCTCTCACTCTGTCACTGTCTGTCTGCCAATCTGCCACTCTGTCACTGTCTGCCAGTCTGCCACTCTGTCACTGTCTGTCTGTCTGCCAGTCTGCCACTCTGTCACTGTCTGCCAGTCTGCCACTCTGTCACTGTCTGTCTGTCTGCCAGTCTGCCAGTCTGCCAGTCTGCCACTCTGTCACTGTCTGTCTGTCTGCCTGCCGGTCTGCCACTCTGTCACTGTCTGTCTGTCTGCCAGTCTGCCACTCTGTCACTGTCTGTCTGTCTGCCAGTCTGCCAGTCTGTCACTATGTCACAGGCTGTCTGTCTGCCAGTCTGCCACTCTGTCACTGTCTGTCTGTCTGCCAGTCTGCCAGTCTGCCACTCTGTCACTCTGTCACTGTCTGTCTGTCTGCCAGTCTGCCACTCTGTCACAGTCTGTCTGTCTGCCAGTCTGCCACTCTGTCACTGTCTGTCTGTCTGCCAGTCTGCCAGTCTGCCACAGTCTGTCTGTCTGCCAGTCTGCCACTCTGTCACAGTCTGCCAGTCTGCCAGTCTGCCACTCTGTCACTGTCTGCCAGTCTGCCACTCTGTCACAGTCTGTCTGTCTGTCTGTCTGTCTGTCTGCCACTCTGTCACAGTCTGCCACTCTGTCACAGTCTGCCAGTCTGCCACTCTGTCACAGTCTGCCAGTCTGCCAGTCTGCCACTCTGTCACTGTCTGTCTGTCTGCCAGTCTGCCACAGTCTGTCTGTCTGCCAGTCTGCCAGTCTGCCACTCTGTCACAGTATGCCAGTCTGCCAGTCTGCCACTCTGTCACTGTCTGTCTGTCTGCCAGTCTGCCAGTCTGCCACTCTGTCACAGTCTGTCTGTCTGCCAGACTGCCACTCTGTCACAGTCTGCCAGTCTGCCACTCTGTCACAGTCTGCCAGTCTGCCAGTCTGCCACTCTGTCACAGTCTGCCAGTCTGCCAGTCTGCCACTCTGTCACTGTCTGTATGTCTGTCTGTCTGCCAGTCTGCCAGTCTGCCACAGTCTGTCACAGTCTGCCAGTCTGCCACTCTGTCACAGTCTTCCAGTCTGCCAGTCTGCCACTCTGTCACAGTCTGCCAGTCTGCCACTCTGTCACAGTCTGCCAGTCTGCCAGTCTGCCACTCTGCCAGTTTTCTCGAAACCGCTCATTGCTGCTTGCAGCTATATTATCAGGGGTGCACATAACTTTTTCGGTCTGGTACGCAGAAGAGCACCTGGACATGTGACTTGGTGCGCATGGCGCCCTTCCCGTTTTGTCAACGGGGGGGGGGGGGGGGGGTCAGCCCGGACAGTTTTGTCAACGGGGGGGGGGGGGGGGGGGGGGGGGGGGGGTTCAGCACGGTGCCCACCGGACAGTTTTGTCAACGGGGGGGGGGGGGGAGAAAAAAAGGACGCTCTGCTTCTAAATTCCGCCGATTTTCGCCGTTTTTTTTTTCTCACGCTGTTAGATAAAGCCTCCAAGGTTGGTGCCCTGTGCTGCTGCTGCGCTGATTTTATCCGCCAGATTGGGACGTTCACGGCATATTTTGCACCATTACGGTGCGTTCATCATCGGTGACGAGTGCCTCTAACAGCCGCTGCTGCACGCAGCCAGCGAGGCAATGCGAGGCGATGCGAGGCAACGCGAGTCATATCTCTCCCCCTGTACCTAATGGCTGTACATGGGGCCGACGGGTGCTTTAGAGTGATTGTGTGAGTGTGGCTTCAGGAAGTAAATTCCTAGCCTCGATCTCCAGGCTTTTATTTTTTAGTTTTGCTAAAAAATAAAAGCTTGGAAATTCCTGTCCCAGCTGTTGGTGCGCAAAAGCGCCTCGCGTCGCCTGATGTGGTGCGCATTTTTTATTTTGGGTGCGCATGCGCACCTGCGCACCAGTTATGTGCACCCCTGTATATTATATAATTGTTTATGTTAATAAATATACATTTTGTGCAAAAGCTGCTCTCCTCCATTAATTACAATGTGATCCTTTGCCCTAAACAAAGGGGCTCGTAACAAAAGGTTGAAGGAATAGTTCGCCAAAAAAAAAAAATATCCTATCGATTAGTCACTCCATGGAGAATTAAATTCATTTCATTCATTCATTCATTGCTTTAGTTTTTGTCGCATTCCTAAGCCAAAAAAAGTGGTTCCGGATAGGACCCTTAAAAGTCACGACTAGCGAGTGTAGATGTAGACCAGGTTGCAACCTGGTAAAAAGTAATTTTGGGGGTGAACTATCCCTTTAAGAACACCTACCTCTCCTCCTCTCCCTTCTTGATGCTAGCTTACTATGCAGATGTATGTATCTCGGTTACTTTTACTTGTTCTCATGTTTCTTAGATTCGTTCTCTCTCATGTTGTTTAAACAGAAGCTAGTAGGTTCATTATTTCCCTGGTATCAGACTTTCCTCTATTATTTACCTTGCTGCTCATTGACTACAGCTCATGCTCAGGGTTGCCAGATCTGCTTATTATAATTTCCCCGCAAGATTTTATTTGAAAGTAGCAGATCTACAAGCTCACAACGCGTAGCATCGCGACACGTTGTAGATCTGCTATTAGATCTGCTATTTACAAAAAGCTGATGTATGTTAAAGTGCTCATGTGGCCCATACTCGCTTCTTTTGGGCTGGTTTTCCTAGACCTGGTTGCTTGTTTCTCTCACAGAATCTGGCAACGTTGCTCATGCTTACTCTGCCTATCCACTTGGAAGTCCCTCGGGATAAGAGCGTTCTGCTAAATGCCTACATTGTAAATTGCATCGTATAGGCTGTGATGAGAGATGTCATCATCTATTTGCACAAAGCCGTTGCGATATATCAGTAGTACTGGCAGGTATTGTCAGTGGTTGAAAGTAACTAATTACATTTACTCAAGTACTGTACTTGGAGTATTTCCAATTTTCAGTCCTTTTACTTCTACTCCACTACATCTTAAAGGCAAATATTGTACTTTTTACTCCACTACAATTATTTAAAAACTTTAGTTACTAGTTACTTTGCAGATATAAATTGTTATCATCATAAAACATACATTAACCACTTTAGCCCTATTGTATACCTAGGCTATTTTAAGCTCACAATGTGTTGCGATGCGACGCGTTGTGAGCATGTAGATCGGCTATTTTCATTTTTCATTATTAAGATTTTAGTACTTTTACTTTTGGTACTTTAAGTACATTTTGATACCAATACTCCTTTTACCCAAGTACATTTTGAATTCCAGACTTATACTTGTAACAGAGTACTTCTACATTGCAGTATTGATACTTTTACTTAAGAAAATCATTTGAGTGCTTTTTCGGGCCGCTACGCGGCCCGAACGTCTAGCGTGACGCGTCGTTCACTTTGCAGTGCCACCTTACAGGCACCTCACAGTGTGAGAGAGAGTTTTGTGCTCTCCTAAACTTATCACTATGGAAGCCGTCGAACTGGTGCGATCTGACGGCATCCTAGAATTTATAGGTAGGATGTGATGTCATGCTGTCGTGAGATTACGTCACACTGGCGTTGTGTCCATATTCGGGACGACCGTCTCATCGTGATGTCAGATTACGTCACACTGGCGTGATGTCAGATTACGTCACACTGGCCACATACAACGTACGTACATACTGACAACCGACATGGCGCAGGATTCAAATTGTATATAGATGCACACAGAAAAATAACGGTGCCAACTGGAAACTTCAGATTGATGCCGTAATAGAAGAACCATTTATTTTGTTCCAGAGAGAACATTTCAGGCCAAGGTTTTATTTTAAATGATCTACAAGCTCGTAGTGCATCGCTTCGTGCCAGCTACGAGCTTGTAGATAATCTGTTTTTGAAAAATCGTGACAATTTGTGCAAATCTTTGAATATATTATTTTAAAGCGAACATTTTTAACTCAAATCTTTGTTTCTGGGGGTCCCTGGAACAAAAGTACTTTGAGATGGGGACCAAATACATATAATTCTGGGGGTCCTTGACATGAAAAAGGTTGAGAACCACTGACATCAAAACATACATTTTTCAGAAAACTGTTTTTGGATTTAGAAGATATTTGTAGAATCGGCCCCAAGTGTTAATGGGTTAAAGAACACTCAACCACATCGGCCAGTGTCTCCCATGCGTCTGCACTTGGTCCGCTCCTTTTTTCCCTCTACACCAAATCTCCTTGTTGAAAGCAATCTGCAATATAATTAATAATTAAAGATGCAGTGCAGTGACATTTTTGGTCATTTTATTTTGAAGATTCAGTCTGAAACGTCGTCTCAACCTGGTCTCAACCAATCAGAAGGTCCCATCCCTTCAGGCTATGGGACGTTGGAATCTCAATCACTTCAGCAGAGTGCAACAGGACTAGTGTTTGTTTACAAGTGAGAGAGAGACGGCCAGTTAAGCAAGTTTGCTACTACGTGGCTTATTTCTAACCTATAATGTTTTCAGATACATATTTTAGTGTGCAGATTAAGTTTAAAATGAGTAATGCACCGTCTGGATGTCATCTTGAATGAGATTCAAAACGGAGTAGCTCTGTAATTAAAATCAGCTGTGTTTGAAGAACGTGTAGCTATGGGAATCAAACAGGTGCATGTAATCAATATTCATTTATATTCATGGAAGTTGTGTTATATGTCATCACGCAGCACGTTTTCGTTTACAGGAAGTAATTAAGATTGCCTTTTTAGGGACTTTTGATATAAAATACACTTTTTTTTTTTTTTTTTTAATTATTTTGGCATCTATTGTTAGGTATGCCCATATGATGACCACGGATATGCTCTAAAAGTGTGAAAAACATATTTTTTCATTTCACTACACCTTTAAGACATGCCCAGCATCGGGATGCTATAGGTTTAAGTTGGGCCTCGAAGAACCATCCAAAGAATTGAACCATTTGTGGTTCCTCAAAGAACAAGCAAAGAAATGTTCTCTACAACCAAAATGAGGAACGTGAAGAACCATTCACTAAATAAAATGATCCTTTAGTGGGTGGTGGCTCTTCATGGCACCATAACAGTTCTTTATAAGGCTATAGCCTCTTTAAAGAACCATTTAAGAACCCTCATTTTTCTGCGTGCAAATATCGTTTAGAGACACCACTGCACTTGGCAAGTGCACGAGTGCAAACAGGGAGTGACTCTGCCTTTATGTATGACAGTACTGTATGTCTGTCTGTCTGTCTGTCTGTCTGTCTGTGCGTGTGCGTGCATGTGTGCGTGTGTTGTGGAACACAGGCTTGGTCCATCGGTGGCGTTTATGATCCACATTGCCTGGGAGCCATTTGTCACTGATATGAGACCCAGAGCGATCATCTGTACCAAGGCTGATACCCCTCCCTGCTGAGCCATTCTGACTCACTCTCACTCTCTCTCTCTCTCTCTCTCTCTCTCTCCTGCCTCTCTCACTCTCTTCTCTTCTTTTCTGGGGTGTATCTCTCTCTCGCTCCAAGCAGTATTGTTTTAGCTTTATGCCGCTTTATCTCTGCAGCCAGATCCCAGTACTTACCCAGTACTTGCTTTTTTTTCTCGTAAATTAATGCCCTACTTGATCATACTACAGCGTCTCACAAAGGTATCAAAAGTAGCAGATCTACAAGAGCTTGTAGATCTGCTGCTTTTGCTATTATTTTATTTGAATCCTGAAAAGTAACAGTTTTGGACATATGAGGTTTCCACCCGACAGAGACGATATTTATAGTGATCCTGTTCAGTACTGTAAGTATAGTTTGGTACCAAATACTTTTGTACTTTTACTCCAGAAATCCCCCCCCCCCTTGTAAGACAGTAAGTTATACATTGTGGAATCTTTACTTAAACAAACAAACGTCTGAGTACTGGACGCACAGAAACCGTTGAGTCAACCCGTGATATCCTTGTGACTTCATCAATCCCAGCTTAAATGAACTGTCCGTCCGTGTGTTGACTCAATGACCTGTCTGCGGGTGACGGACGTCGCGTTTAGGCCTGTCCAGGATGGAGTGAGACGGGTTCAGGGTTCAGTGTCTCACTCGGTGACACGGTGACAAGACAGGTGACGCTTTTATTGAGACGTATTGGGCTGGCCGGCGGCTCGGGGACGCTGTGACTTTTCACTCGCTCAGTGCTTTTAATTAAAAGCCTAATACGTATGGCTTGTGGACTGAGCCTGTCTGTCTGTCTGTCTGTCTGTCTGTCTGTCTGTCTGTCTGTCTGTCCGCCCTGTGAGAATGTCTCCCTGTATGTTTAATATATACGATGTACTGTAGCACTTCTCTACCACAAAGACGCTTGACATGGGGGGAGGAGGAAGCAACAAAAAAAAATCTACTTTAGTAGGAAAAGCACTAAGAAAGGAATAAAATCAATACAAACAGTGGAATGGTGAGACATGGGGGGGGGGGGGGGGGCGTGCAGTTAGCTGGGGGAAGACATATTGAAGAGGTGGGGTTTGAGAGCGGGTGGGTGGGGGGCAGTGGTGTAAAGTAACTAAGTAAATGTAGTCAGAT
Organism: Gymnoscopelus microlampas; assembly: GCF_963454915.1. Lineage (NCBI taxonomy): Eukaryota > Metazoa > Chordata > Actinopteri > Myctophiformes > Myctophidae > Gymnoscopelus > Gymnoscopelus microlampas. The sequence goes on along the minus strand of NC_139955.1, from coordinate 2,714,793 downwards.
GATGTACTTGAGTATAATGTTGAGGTACTTTTACTTTACTGGAGCATTTCCAATTGTCAATTCTTTCGCTTCTACTCCACTACAACTCGGAGGCAAATATTATACTTTTACTCCACTACAATTATTTGAAAACTTTAGTTACTAGTTACTTTGCAGATATAAATTATTACATTATAAAACATACATTAACCACTTTAGCCCTATTGTATACATAGGATATTTGAAAATAGCAGATCTGCAAGCTCACAACACGTCGCACCGCGACACGTTGTGAGCTTTTACTTAACACATTCGGTGGGTGATTCCAGAGCTGCGCTACCCCCCCTCCCCCCCTTTGGAAAAAAAACCCCAAAAAACAAAAAGATTGATAACACGTTTTTTACCGGTTTTGGCACCTAAGCGCTACTATTTGATAACATGGTAAATCACGGTTTTGGCACCCAATGTGTTAACAGAGTATTTCGACATTGCAGTATTGATACTTTTACTTAAGTAAAACATTAGAGTACTCTTTCCACCCCTGCAACGTACCCGCGCGACCTTTCGACCTTACACGCTGCACTGTACAATAGTACATCTCTCTGACCGGCAACATCCCAGGAAACCATAAAGTCTCGATCAGCAAAAATCCACTGGTGGCAAGTAACTAAGTATACATAAATGTACTCAAGTAAATTCACATAGCTTTGTAGTCTTTATGACCCTACAAAGCGATTTACAATGGACTTCACATGCAGCCATTCACACACCAGATGGCAGAGGGAACCATGCAAGGCACCAACCTGCTCAGCGGGAGCGGTTAGTGTCTTGCTCAAGGACACTTGGACACGCAGCCAGGGGGAGCGGGGGAGTGAACCTGGAACCTTCGAATTTTAAGACGAAAGTTCTTAAACAAAATGTCACTCATTTAGCCATTTATTTCATACGGCTATTCGAAATAGCAGATCTACAAGCTTATAACGTGGATTCAATGCGATGTGAGCCTGTTGATCGGCTATTTTCGAACAACTTTGAACATTTCTGAACAGTTTTAGTAGTTTTAATTTGGCACTGTATAGAAATATATTTTTGCACCAACCTCCACTCGTGGAAGAAGTACTCACATGTTTTACTTAAGTCAAAGTATCAATACTATTTACAATGTAGGGATACTCTGTCACAAATAAAGTCTGGTATTAAAAATGAACTTGAGTAAAAGTACAAAATTGGCATCAAATTGTACTTAAGGTACCAAAAGTAAAAGAACTCCTTATGCAGAATATACCATTTTAAGTTAGACGTAAAAGTATTGAAAATCGGAAATACTCCAGTAAAGTAAAAGATACCTCAAAATTGTACTTAAGTACAGTACTTGAGTAAATGTACTTTACACCACTGTTGGTCTGTCTGTCGCGCAAGGGGGGTGCCAGCCAGGGTTCTGCCCCCCCCCCCAAAAAAAAAAGCTCCGGCCACTAAACTGCAGCGACGGCTCACAGGAGCCACTGCCAAAAACAGGCCACACGGAAAATGACCACAATGCATCTGGGAGGCGAAGGGGTGGAACTAGGAGATGAGGGTCATCTGGCAGGTGTCGGGGGGTGCAGGGGGGGTGCAGGGAGGGTGTGGAGGTTAGGCGACAGGGAAGCGTGGTAGAGGAAACATTAGTTATTGGATGCAGGCCAGGGGAACACAGAGAGAGAGAGAGAGAGAGAGAGAGAGAGAGAGAGAGAGAGAGAGAGAGAGAGAGAGAGAGAGAGAGAGAGAGAGAGAGAGAGAGAGAGAGAGAGAGAGAGAGAGAGAGAGGGAGAGGGGGGGGGGGTTAGAGTGGTGGAATGAGATATCTTTAACTAAGTAAAAGTAGCAATACCACAATGTATACATCTCTTACAAGTAACAGTCCTGTATTCAAGATTTTAACTGAGAAATGCTATCCTTTTACTACCTACTGTATCCATACAGAATATATACTGTAAGCACATTCAGGTATGGGATACAACTAGGTTCAAACAAAGTGCTCTACACCTAGCCCGATCTAGTGCGATCTATACACCATCCGGGTAATTGCAGCCCCATTACCCCTTGGCTTGGCTTTCCTGCGCTGGTGTTGTACCCTGAAAAGGGGGAGATCTCTGCAAGAACGCTGGACACAGTGTTTCTTCTCTGTCAGCAGCATTGAGAATATTTACAGTCAATTTAGTTCATATCTTTTCACAGATAGGTACACTGGTAAGGATAATAACGTTTCTATTCTTTTTTACATTCAGTCAGTATTCAGATTTACATTTCTCATGAAGGTTATACACTCAATCGGGTAGATATTCAGGCATGTATTCCCATTTTATACATATTTATGAAGAACCATGAACTCAAATCAGGTTAAAGTACAAAAACACTGTAAACACAAATAATCATTTTCTCTTAACTCTGTAATACTGCTTGGTCCTTATTCTCTTGGAGAATGAACATAAATGCATGCAAGTTAGCCACACACACATTAGCAACCTTGTACACTGCATGTATCATGGCCATGTAATCCAATCCATCAAAATAATACTTTCAAAACACTCAATATTCGGTCACAAAGTTACTCAGGCTATAAACAAAACAACATGACAACACATTCAATCATTCATGACAGAAATACCCTTTTTAAACCTGAAAAGGGGGAGATCTCAGTGAGAACGCTGGACACAGTGGCCCTCATGTATCAATGGAGTGTACAAACTAGCTTATTTTTGAGCCCAGGAATGACCTTACGCCAACGTCCAAGTGACATTCATCAAGCGATCCTATAAAGCCAATCCTACCGTACATATCGTCTGTCCTTTGATGAATGTGATGGCTGAAACCGACCGTCATTTAAATAACACGCCCTTAAAAGTTCTCGAAATGCCCTTACACATTCTCGAAACGCCCAATTTTACGACATGAAGAACCAACGACCAAGTATGGAAAGCCAATAAGAAGGAGTTTCCCCCGCCGCCTGGCTCCGACTACACACGCACACACGCACACACGCACACACACACACACACACACACACACACACACACACACACACACACACACACACACACACACACACACACACACACACACACACACACACACACACACACACTTGCAAGCTCAACTCTGCAGCATTGGCACACTGTGGAAACAGCAGTCTTTCATGTATTCCATGATGGTACAATCTTTGTCAAGTGGTCCATGAATGACACCAATCACATCGTCATGAATGGAATACGTTTGTATGTTAATTTAACCCATTACGAGCAGTGCACGCTCAAGTTACACTAAAATAAAGCAATCATGTATATCCCCAGTCACAGGCTGCCGTGATGCCACGTTAATGAGAGATAGCCTGGCAAGGCAGTCATAATCTGAACGCTTATGGAGTGATTGATGAATGAATGCATAAACATTAATGGTTGAAGGCTGGAGTGTGTTGGGATGGCTATATCTCCGATCTCCCGCGGCCCAAATAAATTCACAGCGTGAAGATTGCCTGCGCTGGGCACAGGTTTGGAGCGTCGGTTTTATATCCTTAACCCAGGTTTCACATAACTCCATAGGACACGCAACTGTATAGGTTTGGAGACCTCACTGTCCATGAAATGCTTACAGCGACCAGTCCGGACTCCCGAAAATGCTCCCGCATAAGTGCTCGTATATTTTTGAAAATAGCAGATCTACAAGCTCAGAACGCTTTTCTATGCGACGCATTGTGAGCTTGTAGATCTGATGTTTTCAAATAGCTAATGCAGACAGATCTGCAATCTTATCTGAATGATTAAGCACCTACTGTAACTACTTGGAGTGGATACATGTGTCCAGATGCCTGTCAGATGGTCAGACAATGCTGCTCCGCATGTCTACGATGGAACAAAACGGGTATACCCAAAGTCTACACACCTTCAGACCTGACGTGAGATCTGAGCGGGCCATGAAGTCAAAGTCACGATAGAATGATAAATACCGACAAGAGCGGTGATCTTGCCGTACGCCCATTATTTGGTCTACACCACTTTGAAATGAAATGAGGACCACTGTTTCTTCTCTGTCAGCAGCATTGGGAATGCTCTCTCTGCAGACGTGACCAATCGATTACCAACACCATAAGTGTGAACTAATAGAAACTAGAAAAAGTGCTCCTCGGAGCACAAGTCTCCGCCAGGTCAGGTAGATTATTGTGGCCTCCTGGTGGCGCTATAACAGGCCAATGTGAAAAGGGTGGCATTTCTTCCTCTGCCTAGTGGGAATGTGCATGCAAAATTTCACAGAAATCGCATACTGCATTCATGATTAGAGGAATTTTGTTCAAAAGGGACCTATCCTGCAAACTTTGGAAGTCAATGTTAGCCAAGTAGGATGGAATAGGAAATATGGGACACATCCATCTTATCTTGATCAGATGACTATAGAGATACTGTGTACCGATTTGCGTGATTTTTGGACAGAATCTGAAGGAGTAAGAGCAAAACATGTGTTTTACAAAACTCAGCCTCCTGGTGGCGCTCTAAAAGGCATATGTGAAAAATCAGGGCAAAGGTTTTTCCTTGGCCTCTAGGGAGTGTGCGTGCAAAGTTTCACACAGATCGGTGCAGTTATATAGCTAAAAACGTGAATGGGCCTGTTATAGCGCCACCATGAGGCTGATGTGAACGTTTTCAAGTGGCATTTCTTCCTGGGCCAAGTGGGAATCGCTGTGGAAAATGTCACGGAAATCGCATGCCGCGTTCATGATTTGAGGCATTTTGTTCAAAATGAACCAATCCTGCAAACTTTGGAAGCCAATTTTAGCCAATCATGATGGAATATAGAAAATCAGACAGATCCGTGTTGATCACATGGCTATAGAGATACTGTGTACCGATTTGCGTGTTTTTTGGACAAAATCTGTGGGAGTAATGGCAAAGAATGTGTTTTGCAAAAGTCGGCCTCATGGTGGCGCTATGACAGGCTGATCTGAAAAATGTGGGGCAGAGGTTCTGCTGTGTCATCCAGGGAGTGTGTGTGCGCAGTTTCACAGCGACCGGGCCAACGGTGGCGGAGATTAGCTGGTCACAGACAGAAGGACGGACACACACACACGGACGGACGGACGGACGGACAGGGGGCAAAACATACTCTCTCGCGGAGACAACTAGTAGATTACAGATTCATTGATCTCTTTTGTCTCTGTTCACCATTTAACTTTTGTCACAAAACTGTTTCAGTGTTTTAAAGATTGATTTGCTTTCAAATGTATAATTATAACTATAACTTATTTATTTATTAAATGAATTGTCTTTTGTCACTGGATCACTATCATATCACTCTATCACACTTGCACATCCTGTATATTCAGGTGCGGCTATCTGACAGCAATGATGGTCATCAGTGTGCCCTGGTTGTGCTTTGAAATCACTCTTATAAAAAAATAATGTTAACTTAATGAAATTGATCACAGTGTAATGATCGAAAGACTGCTTAGTGCTTAGACCTTGGACTAGGCCTACTCTACATCCGGTTTAAACTTCATTTCTGATTGAATTGCGACAGAAAACTGTGAATTTTAGTTGAGAATGGCCGCCATTTTGAAAACTAGCAGACATATTGAATTTGTCAGGGAAATATGTTCAGAAATTCAGGTTCTACACTGAAACACCTCGGAAAAAACTGAACAATCAGGTGTTCACAGGAGATCAGTGGCGCGTTATTTTTTTTTATGAGAACGAGAATTAAATAACGTAACCCTAACCTAACCCTAACCCTAAAACCGAAATAAAGTCATGGAAAAAAAGTGCCAAAACCCACCCAAACCCGCACATTTTTCGACCCGAAACCGCAAAAAAATCGTCAAGCGGGTTCCCCCGACGCTCAGCCCCCCTGGCTATTAAGTACTTCCCACGCGCCTGCAGGAGATATAAAAAGTTAACAATAGTTAAAAGTGTCAATGGTGCTCACGGATCAAACGGGATCACACATGCAAAAAAACCTTGTTTTACATTTGATGCGACGGCCATCTTGAAAAAGTGGCCGCCATCTTGGATTTTCGGGGCTTTTCTAAAAAAGTAGGTCCAGGCGTTATTCATGCCAAATGTGGTGCTTCACAAAATGAACGATTCTTCTGAAATATTGACTTAATCTACTGGACTATAAAAAAAGGGGTACAAAAAACAAAAAAACTAAACAAAGAGTGGGACAGATAAAGGGAGCGTGCAGAGCGGAGCAGCCAAAACGGTGGCATCTTTGAGAGTCCATAAAGAAGTGTGACAGTATCGGAGCCAGAGGTTTATGGGACCAGGCCTTCTGGGCTGGGAGCCGGGATGGGGTGGGGGGTGGGGGGGTCACTGCAGCTTGTTAGGGAGACTGCAGGGGATAGCAGCCAAAAGACGGGCCATGTCTGCCTCACTATAGTGTAGCGGAGTGGCTCAGATCCTCTCTGTCTGAAGACCAAAAAGCCTAATATCTCTTAGCCGAGGGGGAATTCCCCTTTAGGCTAGTGGATAAGATGTTTATCTTCAGTGTCTCAAAGGGGACACTAAGTTATCGTTTAGTGTCCCTTTGGGACCCTTTAGTGTCCCTTTTGGGACAATTTGAGACACTAGAGCCAACGTGGGAGACCCAGGTTCGAATCCCATGGCGTTACAACTTAAACGGCGAGCAGGGGGAACCAGTCCAAGGCGGGTGTTTGGGGGAAATCGGTGCCAAAGCGGGGAGAGCTAATTTAGCTAATGTCTGTTTAGCTATGATAGCACAGCTGTGATGGGGAGCTTTGTAAACAGACGGGGTGTGTTACTACGAGCACTCTGTCTGTCAGAGGGAGATCTGAGCGCCAATACAGTGCAGGCCTGCAGAAAAAAAGCATTGATGCCAGAGAGAGAGAGAGAGAGAGAGAGAGAGAGAGAGAGAGAGAGAGAGAGAGGGGCTGTATGCAGTGGAAGATGTACTCTGTTACAAGTAAATGTACTGTATTGGCATCAAAATATGCTTAAAGTACCAAAAGTAAAAACTCATAATGCATTTTCTTCTAAATGTGTCAATTGTTCGAAAATAGACGATCTACTAGATGATGACTGTAGATCGGCTAATTTCAAATAGCCTCAGTAGAAAATAGGGATTATTAAGGCATGGTTTATGACATATGAAAAGTAACCAGTGACTAAATATGTTGAATACTTACTGTACTACACTGTACACTATCTCTCTGCATTTGATGAATGTGTTTACCTCGCTTATTGTAAGTCGCCCTAAAGACCATCTGCTAAATGCCTAAATTGGAAATTGAGTAAAAAGTACAATGTTTGCCTCTGAGATGTATAGTGGATTAGAAGAAGCATAACGTATTGACACATGGAAATACTCAAGTAGGCTACAGTAAAAGTGCCTCAAAATGATATTTGGGTACAGTATTTGAGTACATGTACTTACTTTTCCACCACTGGTTTTATGCAAATAAGACTGTATGTGAATCTATGTGATGGTCGTCTGGCTAATACAGGCCTTCAGGGAGTGAGCTAATCAAATCAAATCGAACGTTATTTATAGAGCTCATTTTCCTACAACAAAGCATCCCAATGTGCATAAAAAGACACGATTAAAATAGTTTATGACAAACATAATCACAATCTGAGAGCGACAGAAAAACAGTAGTGACACTATCGGAAACAATAGGGTAGCTGTGCCAAGGGCAGACAAAATGGGCTCTAAAATTGGTCAATCATTTCCTTTTAACAACAGAGAAATTTACATGAAGGCAGATAAAGAGACACTGTGTAGCATTCTCATGAAAACCAGCACATTTATTGTAACAGAAATGGCGAGCTTAAAGCTGTATTATGTAACTGTTTGTGTGAATAACAGTATTTATTGCTTTTGAATAACATGTTATTTTGTCAAATATGTACAATTTATTACACAGCTTAGTTGAATGCTTGATTCTGATTGGTCAATCACTGAGTTCAGCGGTGTGTTATTTCTGAATAATGACCGATGAGCACTGTCTAATCAAAGACTCAGAGCACCTGCTCATATAAATCTGCGCTGCTAGATTTTATGCCGTTTCCAACGCGGCAGCCATGTAAACAAACGCACAATGTCTTTAGAGCAACTAAACATTGCTCTCAAGAATATTTTTGAAAACATTCGAAGTGAGAAATAGACGATGCAGTAACCGAAAATGTATTCTATTTGATCAACACCTCCTTTTTTCCGAGATGACCGTGTTGCGCTGGACGGACGGCCAGCGTAATACTTATGGAATACTGACAAAACTTGTAGTATCATTGTTTTAATCAAAAATAGCACAAATATCAGATCTAGAAGCTCAACATGTGTCGCAACAGGACATGTTGTGAGGTTGTAGATTGGACATGTTTTCTATGTGTCATATAAACACGTGCAGTATAGTGCTTTTTTTTTAAAGAAATAAAATGTATTTTTGTCCAATCTGTATGGTAGAGTATGTTAATACAATACAACTCATACAATTGGGGTGGTTGTATGTTGTCTCCCTGCTCTTCTATTGAGACATTTAGATTGTGTCAAAGGTCATGTCTCACCTAGCCACAGGATCTGACACGGATTTTGGTCAAGATTCAATTTATCCCAGAGCAAGCAGGCAGGCTCTATTAGCTCAATGATAAAAAATGTCAGCACTTGCGCAGGAAACCGGGTTCAAATCCGGGGTATAAGAGGAAAGTCACATAGGGCTGCATTAAGTGGTTACGAAAATATACCCCCCTCTGTTTTATTTTTATTTTATTTATTTTTTACAAATAAAACAGTGGCCACTACAATTTAAAAAGCTGCAGTATATATAAATTAGATTATACCACCCGGTCGTTACCTGAGATTATCCATATCAGCCCAGCCGGAGGCAAGTTGGAAAAAGTTTCGGGACGTTCACAAACTCATAACAGCATTTATCCCGAGTTCCCCAGCTCCCATTCCATTTGCTGAGCGCTCCAATATCTCACCGACTGCTGTGAAAAAAAAGAAAAAAACATTTGAAAACTCTTAAACGCTGGCAATTCAATTTGAAAATCAATATTTTGCAAGTGTGACAGTTTTCTCTAACTGATCAATATCTTTATTTGACTATGCAGAAGTGTACCTACCGCACCGAGATACTAAAATACTGCAAAGCACAAAATAAAATAAAAAAGTGAATCTGCAAGAAAGATGTTGTTTTGTGTGTCTGTTCGCATTTAATCAGGCCTATTCTGTCAAAGCCAGTCACATTTAAAAGGAAGGTGACACGCTTATGATTGATTTTGGTTCTGCGCACCAGAAAATAGCAGATCTACAAGCTCACATCGAAAGGGAATTTCAGTGTGCGACACTGGCACACAGCTATGTAAAAAAAAGTAGACGAGTGCGCTCCTCTGGGCATAGATCTCCACCAGTTGCCTCCCCAGGGCTGTGTTAGTCGTGGGGAGCAGCGGTCAGGACACAAGGAAGCTGCAGAAGGAAATTAATAGACAGATGGTGCAGCTTTTCAGATTTGTGTTACCCCCTATGGATAGAAGTTTGATTGATTGATTGAATACTGTATTAACAGTTTATCAAAAAGTACGGAGGTACAGTTATACAATAATGCTAAAAGGATAAGACAAAAAGCCCTGACGGCTTGTTTCCATTGTGGTCCTGTGTATTCAAAGAATCAAGACATATAAAGACATACAATACTATACAATAAATCATCAATACTAGGAGCAATAAAAGTATATTTACAGAAACAAACTGTGTGTGTGTGTGGGGGGGGGGGGGGGGGGCTGGGGGGGGGGGGGGCATTTCTTTGACATGCTAGAAGACTTCTCTACGACTAGTTGCAAATTGCAGACAGGAGCTCTTTTATGGCAAAATAAAATGAAATGAATGGCGGTTTTGAAGGAGGGTAGGGAGTCACACTGTTTGATGGCTGTTGGTAGGGTATTCCACATTCTGGTGGTATAATAGTAGAATAAATGCATCCCCATGTTTGTGCCTAATATGAGAGTGAAAGTGCTTTTTGAAGTAATTGCAGGCAAACAGTGTGGAGTGTAAAAAACCCTGTATGACTGGACTGTCATTGTCAGATGACCAATTGTACCTTATTTGGTCGATCATGTTTCTGCAAGCGTCTGCATCTGTAGCGCCACCAATTGGTGTAAGTGAAATCACTTTTGGCGCTGTGCTGTTCAGAGGCCCCTCGATTTGGGGTACATCAGACATGTTTTGTAAAAAGAAAACGTGTCTAAATCCAATGTTCAACGCCAAAAGCACAATTAAATCAATGAATCGCAATTATTTGTATGATAACTGATCTTCTCAACATGGATGTGAATGACTCATAGAGTTATCTAGAAAGCGGACGGCCCCGCCCCCAACCTATTCATTTCAATGAAGGTGCTCACCCAGCGCCTGAAGCACACGGAAGTACCCTCTTCCTCCACATTTGATTTGAGTACCACATTTTGGTGTTAAAATACGGAAGACTTCAGCACCGATCAGGCGCACTAGGGTTTAAAACGGTAGAAGTGCGCGCAGTAGCGGTTTAAATGCAGAAGTCTTGCAATCCCAGATTTGACCACCAGGCCGCAGTAGCCTCACTTATCCACCACGGTTCTGGAGGCTTGGAACAGTGCAGTGAATGGAGCAAACCAAGAAAACTGTGCTTGAGAAAGATGTACTCACTGTTGTTCACTGTATATATTGTTAACTGTGATGAAATCCTTAAGCAGTTCAATGACTTCTCTACTTCGGTTGTCAAAGTAGGGTCCAGAGACCCCAGGTCGTCCTTGGGGGAGGGGGGGTTCCAGGGGGGGTCCCCAGCTTAACGTGTTTATCAAATGTGCATTTAACCCTATATGCATTGGATATTTGACAATAGTCAACGCGTGACCTTGCAGATCAGCTATTTAAAAAAAAAAATCTGTGGGAAAAGAAAGTTAGAAATATGGAATATTTGAAACACAAATGTTGTCCCTGACAATATCATTTCAGATGGAGGTCCGTGGCCATATACTTATATCCTTGACAGGGAAAAGTTTGAGAACCACTTCTCTACATACATACAACACTGCCAACACAGGAGTCTTAGTTCAAAGGATAGTGGGTGGTGGAGGATGGATTGTTTGCTGTACAAACAAACTGTAATGTCAAAGAAACAAGAGTGTTAAAACATCGAAATGCTCCTCTGTCTGCTGTCTCATGGACGGGCTTCAGTTGAGCGTGTGGCTTCTCACTGAACTGAGAGATTGGTGTTGAAAAACATCAAAGAGCAAACTGTTGGTGCACAAAGGATCATCACAGACCCTGTCAGCTGTGCTGGAGGTGTCACTAACATTTTGATGACAACACAATTTCTTGTTGCGTCATCTTTTTTTCTCTTCAAGGCAGAGATGCAGGGCAATTCTTGGATGAAGAAAGAAAATCACACCCAGTGTGAAGTGGGCGGTGTGGTCACAGTGGTCATCACAGTGATGGAAGTTCACTTAAAGAAAAGTAATATTTCTGAAGTGTGTGGTGATATTTATAGATATTAATTTCATCATGCGTCTTGCTAGCTAATCACAGTACTGGGCTAAGGGTGTGAATAGAGGTGTACAATGGTTGGTCCACAATGGGTGATTCACTTAAAAAAAAACATAAATGTGTTTTTTTAAGTGCATAGTCCTATATATAGGGCTATGCACATGTGTCATGTGTTTCACTAGCCAATCACAGTCCTGAATAGAGTCAGCCAATAAAGTCAGCCAATCATATTACAGCTAGTGGTCATCACAGTGATGGAAGCTCACTTAAAGAAAAGTATTAGGGGTGTACAATGGGGGGGGGTACAATGGTGGCCAATCACAGTGCAGCGAATGTCGATGTCCAAACCTCACATATAGGGGCGGTTGCACCGCCCAAAAATGAAAAATGTAATCATGTGGATCTCGGGATCCAGATGGAAACGATGTGGCTCCAACGTGGATCTAGAACTTCATGTGACCAGCCTGGGAGCCATCAGTGACGTCAGTCATAAATGGCACAAGTCATCTACAGTGAGACATATAATGTGCATTTCAAAAAGTATACAAAACTGAAATAAAAATGTGGAGGGTACTTTGGCCTACTGGCAGCAGTGGTCACAATAAATCTGGTGCTGACCCGTTAGCTCTGGTCACATGCACGTGTGTGCACGCACATAATTTTGTTCCATGATTAATTCATATTCATTTAAACTGCTGTTTGTGTCATGTTGAGTACATCCACACGACCGCAAATATTACATTGCGATGAAGTGACACATTTATCGATTTTTCACCACACATAAAAGCATCAAACTGTATGAATGAGGCATCACCAAAAGAGTTTGATGTGAAATATGTGTTTATTCATCACACTCCTGGTGTGTCTGGACCTTTATTCTCTGCAGATGAACCGTCTGAAAAATATATATATATATCTCAGTCAAATACCATGAGTAAGGCTGTCAAAGAGAACCAAGTGTAGCAGAACGAAGTCCAGAAGAAACTGGATTTGAGATGACATAAAATTAAAATTAAAATCTAATTATAGGTGCCAGAGTTTATACATTAATAAACTCACCCACTGCCAGATTTTCGTGTTTTATAACCTTTTCAAGTGGTCACAGAAAATGTAGATCCATAATGATCGATTGATCCAACGTGTGTGGACACAGACAGGCCCCAGTGGAAAAAACATTTCACCCGTGAGGTAACTTTTTTTGCCACAGGCATGCTGAAAATACCATCTTTTGTGAAAAATGAGCGTCTTTCCCACCTCCCCAACTGGCCACAGAACATTTATACACATTATAATCGCTTGTAAGACGGTTGGTAAACACAAAGGGGATCACTGTTCGTCATGCATCCAGAGAAAAAAGAAATAAACCAGAACTTTCGATCCCTTAGCCAGAGCAAAATTGAAAACACTGTGCCTCGTCAAAACCAGGGCAAAACAAATTAACTTGATTTACAGGCATCTGCCTAAAACCAATAGACAGAGAGTGGATGGAGGCGGAAATCTTCGGATGACGTTATTTCCGTATCTGTGCGAGTTACAGTGAAAGTGGTCACTCTGGATTATATATCACAGCATGATCTTAAAACAATTAAAACACGTTGACGCGCAGGCTGCGCCTTGGCAGAATTCAACACGTTAACGCCAGATGATTAGACAGATATCTTAGGCCTGGGGAACAACTGTTGAAAAGTTGTTAAGGACGGCGCCCTAAGAGAAAAAAAAAATGTGTGACAGAAATATGCATTGACTCGACAGTTGCAAATCAAAGCATTACAGCAGTACAGCAAGGCCTGAAGACACTGCCATGGGCTGCCTCCCGGCAATTATTCAAAACATTTTTTGCAAGTCTTTGTTCTTGTAACTAAATATTGCATGCTTTTTTTGTGTTGGTTTTCTCTTTGATGCAAAAGTGTTTTTTTAATTACTTTTAGTAAGTTTATTGAAAAACGAAAGTGTCCAATGATCATAATGTCATGCAAAAAGTTTAAAATGTGAAAAAAGTGGGGGGGAAAATGTATTGACAAACCACCGACGTCCTTGACCAACCATGTATTTCCATTAAAGCCTACCTGAGTTTTTTTTCTTTTCTTATTTTTCGTATTCTCAACCTTTGTTTGATATGCATCAGGCCACGGACTCCCATTTGATACCTTATTTTTTAAATCTTTGGGACCCCAATCTACACCGTAAAATCCTCAGTGTTTGAGAGTGTCTGAGAGTACACAAATGGAACCAAATGGACCCGTAATAAAGGCCCAGTTGGTTCCATTTGTGTGCTCAAGGTTACAGGTCCTTTAACTCTTTAAGGGGGGAGCGTGCTGTTGGGATATACATTCCATAGTTATGGGCAGTTGAATGTGGCTTGTTTTCTCCAAAAAGCAACAGAAAGCAGAGAAATTTTGACTTTTATAATTCCTACAGTATAATACTAAACAAAACCAGCTTCATTTTGTTGTGATCACGTGATCTCTGGGTGTACTCTTCATCGTCATCATCATAATCAGTCACAGGCTGCGGAAGAGCACCCACTATCGTAACCACTGAAAACACCACAACTCAAAATTGTGGTAAAATGTATTTTTCTTTTATCCTTTTTTTAACGGCGTGGCTCTGAAATTAACTCATACGTCGTATATATGAGGGTCTGTCTGTCTGTCTGTCTGTCTGTCTGTCTGTGTGTGTGCCGCTGGACCGATTTCCCCATGCACTGTCACTAGGCTAATACTAGGTAGGCACATACTGTAGCATCCTACTAATCCCACTTTTGTTCACATATAACTTCCTCTTTCTTTCTCATCGGGTCATCAGCTAGACTCTATGAGGAAGTGAAGAGAATAAAAATTACATTCAACTTCATAGTCCATATATATACATAATCATTTTATGAAGACATATAAGACAAATTATAATGCATTAAAACAATCTAGTGTATGAAGTCCACCTAGTGAGAACGCCAATTAAAAGTTGCAGTTAACACAACGCAAAAGCCGAACGATGACAAGATAGGCTGTAACCACAGAGTCCACCACATCTCTCACCCTAATCTACACTGTAAAACCAGGTATCAATTTAACTCAAAATGGAGTGGACCCATTTGCACACTCCGAGTTACAGACCTCATTAGGGTACATGTGGACCGCTGGTTAACCCCCGACCTGACGCTGAGAACCAGTGTTTTACTGTATAAACATATATTTGCCACCCTCACCATTCTTTTTTAACTGCCCCCCTCAGCACTTCATGCTGGCACTACTGGGCCTGCCTGGGCTGTCCTCATCAAATCAACAAATGAAATAAATAAATCATTACGAGGCAAGCTGTGTGCATGCCCTTGGGCCTCGGAATTGACATTATTGGTTCTAAGAACGAAGGAGAGAAATACGAGTTACATTTTTATTGAAGTATTTGTGTTTTCATCTGACAAAATTGCAGTGAATCATTACAGCTCCTCAGAGAATGTCCAAATGCTCTGTACAAAGTGCTACACAACATCACATTTAACTGCAAGGGTTTTCATGGGACTTTGGGGTGGATTTATGTAACCAAACTGGGCTCCTTGAACATTCTTTAAATGTATTGAACGTAACCTACCTGGGAGATTTACCTAATTCTCTTTCAAACATATTTTCCCTAAGGTGGTCTTTTTACCCCTTTTTCCTCCCCAATTTAGTCCTTATGCCAATTATTTCCTCCCCACACAAATTGCTGTGTGTTGTCACTGCTGTTGTATCCTAATGACTCACCTGCCAGTGAGGAGCCCTCACCGGGAGGACGTGGAGCCCCCGTCCTATACTCGTAATTGGTGCTGCGGTAAAGTGCCTGCCCACCATCGCGGAGGTGGTGGGTTCGAATCCACGGACGCATCCGGCTTTGTCAAGCGTCCGTCCCAATTGGCCCGTGTAGACGTCGGGCGGGGATTGTGATATTTGTCACTGCAGGTATTCCTATGGGCTGGGGTGGCAGTTATCAGCAGAGAGTTTTGGGCGGGAGGAGAAGGACAAAGGCTCTATGTCCTCCCGGTGGGGGCTCCTCAGTGGCAGGTGAGTCAGTAGGATACAACAGTAGTGACAACACACACAAAGATGTGTGTGGGGAGAATTGGCATAACGACTAAATTGGGGAGAAAAAGGGGTAAAAAGCACAAAAAAACAGAAAGAAAATACGTTGGAATCTCAACGTCTTGTCCGGGGACCACCAGATGTCCAGGTGGACCCTGACGGGTCTGCAACTCTGAAATTGTACAAATGAAGCCCAAGTGGATTTGTAAGGGTGCATTTGGTTCTATTTGGAAACCAATTCCATTCGGAAACCAATCCATTTGTACAAAATGAGCAATGGTTGTGAATAAACAACACTATGTCACTTGTGGGGAATAGCATGCCCAAAATTGGGATGCCAGGGTGCAAGCTGGTAAGTGCAATGGTGGACAAAGTACTCAACCCTAGTACTTGATTGAAAGTATAGATACTCCTGGTCAAATATTACTCAACTACAAGTGAAACATGCTCTGCCAAATTTGTACTTGAGTTAGAGTACTGAAGAACTTGTTTTAAAAAAAGACTCAAGTCTTCACAAGTGTATGCTTTTTTTTTCTTAAGTATTCAGAAGTACAAAGCACATTTGTGTTTTTTAAACGTTTTAATTAAAATATGGACATTTTTCAGAAATATATAAAAGAAACATATCTAAATCCCAAAATGCATTGTGAGCTTAGGCATAGTTAATTCATTGTGTACGTTTTACCTTCCTAGAAATGTAGTGGAGTCAAAAGTACAATATTTGTCTTTGAATTGTAATTGAGTATCCACAAATAAGTACTCAAGTAAAGCAAAGTTATTCCAAAAATGTACTTAACTTAAGTAAATGCACTTTGTTACTGTCTGCCGCTGTTTAAGTGGGACTTTGGCAGATCAGACTACAGTATAAGCAGTGGTGGAAAGTAACTACATTTTCTTAAATATTTGAGGTATCTTTACTTTACTTGAGTGTTTCCAATTTTCTATAATACTACTTCTCCACTACATATGGCAAAGAATATACTTTTACACAACCATTATTTGAAAACTTTAGTTACTAGTTACTACAGTACTAGTTATTTTGATTATTATTACAAAGCATACATTAATCACTTCAGCCCAATATATAGCCTAGAGTACATTGGCTATTTGAAAATAGCTGATCTACAAGCTCAGAACGTGTCACTTTGTGACACATAGTGAAATTGTAGATCTGTTATTTCAAAATATATTTGAAAACTTGTGAAATGGTACATTCTGCATAATCAGTAATTTTTTATGGCAATACTTTTGTACTTTTACTCAAGTACATTTTTAATACCAGACTTGTAACAGAGTATTTCAACATTGCAGTATTGATATGTGTACTTAAGTAAAAACAAATATGAGTACTTCTTCCACCACTGACATAAGTAGCATCGGCCAAGCGCTACCATGTTTTTTTTACGGACATAACGTTACTACTCGCATACACTGTGACACTGTTGTGCGTAACTCTGTCTGTGCACGTTTGCACATCTGCTCTTCAGAGTCAGAAACAGAGACGTGCACGTCATCCTGACTACAACGTGTGTATCCTGCCTATAGTGCAATGCTCCTGCATGGTCAATTTGTGAGAGATTATGTCAACAACAAAACATCTGGATAGCTGTCGTTAGCAACACATGGCGATAATTCTGTTGTACCAATTAAAAATGCATGGAATGGCGTTGCATCGCAGGCTGCTATAACCATGTCAGTTTGGACGCATTAGGTTGTCAATTATGCCATGATGCTAGCATGGCATAATTGACAGCGATAATTTCAGACGCCATTGTGCTGTATTGTCTATAAATAAAACAGCAATTGGTTCCATTTGTACACTCTCAGAGTTAAATTAACACTGAGGATTTTACAGTGTAGCTTGGGGTCCAAGAGCAAAAGGTTCCGTGGTTAATGGACAACAAACTGGGGGTCCTTGAAATTAAATCAATTAGCTGTACTGTTACCCCAATCTACACTGTAAAATCCTCAGTGTTAATTTAACTCTGAGAGTGTACAAATGGAACCAAATGTGGTAGACTCTCAAAGTTAAAGGAGCACTTCACCCATGTTCAACCTTATCCTCATATAAATGGTCCTCACTAATGCTCATTATGATATGGTGCCATTTGTTTCTACTTGGTCTGTGTCTCAGAGGAGGGCTGTGGACAGTTCAGAAACCCGCCTACCAGTGACATCATTAATGGAGAATCCAATGCGATACACGATCCGGGTGCCTGACGCAGTGCCCTGCCCTCCCTCAACCTTCTCTCTCTGACTTTGTTTGTGACCCGTGGTAGATCCCCGTCCCACATCTTATACCTGTGGTGCTGGACATCAAGGCAAGAATCAAGGAGAAGAAGGCAAATGCAAATGCCTGATGAAGACCTTTTTTCCTGAAATGACCAAACCTGTCAACCGATGATGTCACTGGTAGGCAAGTTTCTGAACTGCCCACAGCCCTCCACTAAGACACAGAGTGAGAAGACAAAAAGTGGTACCATATCAAAATGAGCATTTGTGAGAACCAATTATAATTATGAAGATTAAGTTGAAAATGAGTGTACCTTTAAGTGCAGTACTCAAGTAAAAGTACTTAGTTACTGTGCACTACTGCTCTTTTGAAGTCTTTGAATCGCTAATAGGCTGAATCCTGCTGTTTTGCCATTTAATAAACATGGTCTGTAAGCTCAAATCTTTTAATTGTCTGACAAAATACATGAATATATTATATATATTTGTATATGAACAGTCAGCTGCAGTTTTAATTCTAGCATTTTGGTATTCTCTAGCATTTTTGTTTTATTATATTTTTTTAATGTTGATTATCAGGTAATATTTTTCATCTCTCATCCTTTGCTAATGTGCTTATTTTAATTGTCTGTCTAACGGAATAAATTAATAATATAACAGCCAGCTGGCCGTTTTCATGCAAGTGTTTTGGTATTATCTACTATTCTTAATATTTTATTTTATTTTTACGTTGATTAGCAGGTAGTAGTTATCATCTCTGGTCCTTTGTTAATGTGCTTTGTACAGTATTTTTAATTTGGGAGCTGGTGTACCTAATGAATTCCTTTGAAGAATGCACAGTTTTATGAAGTTAATAATGCTGCTCTTGGAAACTTTGCTGTACAGAACAAACCTTCGTCATAATCCTGGATTCCACGTTTCGTTTTGTTTTTGTTCTTTCTCTCATTTCTCTTTCTTCATGTAGATTTAACTCCCAGCCGTTTAACATAATAACACTCCGTCGCTGTTCGGCAGAAACCTTGCATCTCCATTTCATAAATGACTGTCCTACTTTGTCGTGCAAGAGTGCCACGCAAAGGTAGAGAAAATGGAAGCTACAAACTCACACTGCAATGCGTTGTGAGCTTGTAGATTGGCTATTTTTGATATATTTTAAGCATTTTGAAAGTGAAACAGACAGACAGACAGACAGACAGACAGACAGACAGACAGACAGACAGACAGACAGACAGACAGACAGACAGACAGACAGACAGACAGAAAAGGCAGGCAGGCAGACAGACAGACAGGCTGTGTCATCATGCAGCCAGTGTTATTGTTCTGGGGTTTGCTGATACACACAGCCATTGGGTGCCAAGAGGACATGTTCCCACCCAGCCCAGCGCTCCGGATGGCCGTATTTGAGCAGCCTGCCACTCCTGATGAAGCCAACGTGAGCCATGGCTGAGACTGCGGAGGGGGCTGGAGGTCACGGCCAAACCTGGCCAAATGTGGCTCGCTGTGGTCGATGATGAAGTAGCTAAATGGCCATGTTTAGGGCTAGTGAGGGTAGTCTAGTATTAGTCTAGTATTTTAGATATCACAATATTTAAAATAAAAAATCTTATATATGTTTTCACTTTCCCCCCCCCCCCCCCCCCCCCCCCTCGGCCAAGCTAACATTGGTCAAGCCTCACGTGACACGTGACAATACGTTGAAAGAGTGTGCTCTGATTGGCTAGTGAGACGCATGACGTATAGCGGCCTATAAATAGATGTGTCACTTCGGAGCGCTGCGGTGCGCGTTCCGAAGTGACATCAGCGCCATCAGCCAAGCTAACATTTAGTGGTTACATGTCGCCTTTCGGACAGGACACTTACACAGACAGGACGGATATAGGACACTTACACAGACAGGACGGATAGGACACTTACACAGACAGGACGGATAGGACACTTACACAGACAGGACGGATAGGACACTTACACAGACAGGACGGATAGGACACTTACACAGACAGGACGGATAGGACACTTACACAGACAGGACGGATAGGACACTTACACAGACAGGACGGATAGGACACTTATACAGACAGGACGGATAGGACACTTATACAGACAGTGTGTCATGTTACTATGACACAGTAACATGTTCTATTTTTTGTAAGAATTAGAACATAAGAATTAGAACATTCCCAACATTCCCAACACAAGTCTGCTGGCGGAGACTTGTGCTCCGAGGAGCACATTTTCTAGTTCCAAACATTTTCAAATATAGTGGACATAGCTCAAAACGCGTCTTGAGCTTGTAGATCGGTGTGTAAAGTGTAAAATTATTAAATGATGTAATTTATTTGTCATATCTGCCCCTTGCACCTTTTGTTTACGAAGCCTAAAAGAAAAACAGAAGTGTAATTTTTATTCATAATGTTCCAATGTTCCAACGACGGAAACACAATTAAATCATTAATTGCAATTATTTGAGCGTCAAATGTCATAATCGTGACAGCTCTAGTGTCTGTGTGTGTGTGTGTGTGTGTGTGTGTGTGTGTGTGTGTGTGTGTGTGTGTGTGTGTGTGCGTGTGCGTGTGCGTGTGTGCGCACACACACACACACACACACACACACACACACACACACACACACACACACATGAGGGGTGGTGTGTCCACATGACGAACAGGGGAGGGACACCGCCAGACAGCACATAACCCCTGGGCCGAGCTGTCTGTCCCCCTCGGCCAGCAGATACGAGATGCAGACAGACAGGCAGGGGAGGAGGAGGAGGAGGAAGACAGCAACTGACTGCCTGGTGGCCTTCTGGAAGTTTGCTCCTTTAAAAAACAATTGATTTGATTATGTTTTTTGCCTCTCATAATTATGTTAAACCCTAGTATTCTTTTTTTTTGTATTTTTCATTGTATTAATTTATTATGTAACACAGTACATTCCGGTGGTGAAACAAAGCTCACAGCTATCTAACTTATATAGAGTGATGGCTTATTTTATGGTTTATTTTGTATTAGTTTTACTTTGACTGAATTCAGTTTGCTGTAATTGAAGAAACTTTGTTTTAAAGTTTAAACAAAAGTCTTGCCTCTTGGTTGTTATTTTTTAACTCAAAAGTGTGCTTGCTTAACATCCGGGGGCAACATCCAAGTCTTCAAAACTGACACAACAAAAGAGGGAAAAAAGCAAAATAAGGTACGGTCAGACAATCCCTAGAGGGTAGACAATGTGAATGCAGGTTATTGTCAGACAATCCCTACAAGCAGGGAGGGGCGGGCTCCAGTATTATATTGGTAGTTGCAGGTTGCGTTTTTTGGGGCTTGTTTCTTCAATGTTTTTTTTATTGAGGTTCTGACAGTTCACATTTGTTGTAGCATACAATGTGTGTAGAACCACCCATTTGTTTTGGCAGCTTGACTACCTTAATCATAACAAACACAAAGAAAATAGCAGGCACCACAATACACAGACGTTAAGCTAGACAACAACAACATTTAAATAAAGTAAAATAAAATTTGAAATTTGTCCACCATTTTCTTTACATTTTTCTTTGAACATTACAGATCTACAAGCTCACAAGAGAGAGCTTGTAGGTTGCCTATTTTCAAATAGCCAATGCATATATGTTTAAAGCGCTCATGTGGCCTATGTGGCCTATGGGCTTGGTTTCATAGACCCAGTTGATTATTTCTCTCACAAAATCTGGCAACACTGGTGGCCTCTTTAAAATTAAATCCAGTGTCGTCCCCTCCCCCCCACACACACACCTGCGTTTGACAGACGCAGAGTGTTTGATACAAGCTGGAGCTCTATTATGTTTGGGAGTAAAATAAACACACAACTCATAATAATGTAATGTTACTGCACATGGAAGTTGAGTAGAGTTGTCATGTCAGTGTTACCAGGGAGTAGAAAGCTGCCAAAAGATGTGTGACTGTGGAAAGAGAAGTTAATTATCTTCATGACAAACTGCTGTTGGATGTTTTATTATCCAAGTGAGTTAGCTTAGCTACCTACAGCTATAACATTAAGGAATTAATGAATAGAGCACCGAAGTCTGACGTAATTGAAAGTGCTCTCTGTGTGTGTGTGTCTGTGTGTGTGTGTGTGTGTGTGTGTGTGTGTGTGTGTGTGTGCACGCGCGCGCGCGTGTGCGTGTGTGTGTTTCAGTTGTGTCTAAATCTGTACAGGTGGGCTGTTAGAAAAGAGAGAAGGAAATTCAAATGTAAAAGGCCAGATATGTATATTATTTTGAAATGACCAGACCATTGTTTTTCAACCTTTTTCATGCCAAGGAATTGATATTTGGCCACGGACCCCCATCTAAAAATGTTGTGTGCCAGGGACCCCCAAAAGCATAGATTTGAGTAAATAATGTACGCTTTGAAAAAAAAAAAAAATCAGAAATATGCACACATTTTCAAGACTTTTCAAAAATAGCAGATCTACAAGCTCGTAGCGCGGAACTCGGTGCCTTGAGGGTGTTCCAGGGGGTCCCCATCAAAATGTGTTAATATAGCATCACCCATATACAGTATATACATTGGCTTTTTGAAATTTAGCATAACAAGCTCAGATCTGCTATTAAAATAAATCTTGAAAAAAAAAAGTGAATATGTTTAAAGCATTTTAACACAAATCTTGTATGTCCCCTAGCACAAAATATTTTCAGTTGTCCAAATACACATTAATTTGGGGTCTTTGGCATGAACATGTTCAAGAACCACTGCTATATTATGTTTCAGTACATTAAACCATCATAGTTCACCATAGCCCTGGTTCAGAGCGTTAGTGAGTTCCCTCTTAACGCCCTGGATCTTGAGGATTTGAACTTACCATTAACCAAAATCTGTAGAGGGCACTGTGGAGTAAATAAAAATAATTTCCGTCTCGCTGACATATTTTATTTCCTGATGTTGTGACGGGATAAAATATACGTTTACTAGGCTGTGTATGTTGTGTTGATTCTGCTGTTGAAGGTAGTGAGTTGTGACAGGGTACAGTAGATGCTACGTGCATGTGGCTCTTGGTCACTTCTCTTTCAATTTACAATTAGTATAGGCCAGCTATACCATGTAATGTGATCCAAGCTGTTGCTCTATTGCTGTCACATTGTGTTGTATGTTGTCGTGTATATATTAATGTCTATCTTTCTTTCTTTCAGATACTCAAGGCTTAATGGTGTCCCTCCCAACCTACCCCGGGCCATGTTGTGCCATGTAGACGGGTACAACATCCAAGGGGTCTCCTCTGAAGACTAGGTCCGCATTGGGGGTCTCCTACGAAGACTGAAGGAGAAGATAAGCGGCCCGGCCCTCCTAGGCAAGGAAGGGGCCTGACAGCGAGCACCTGGTGGTCGGGCTAACCACGGCTTAGAAGTGGCGACGTGGGGATATCTTCACCGCCTAGTCGGCCCACCACCCGTGAGTGGAACCAGTGGGGTCCGGTGTGCTGCCAGTGAGGTTCTGGACGGATAGTGGAAGTCCAACCTCGCCCACCCCTCAGCTTCTACTCAGCCCTGTAGGATCCATTCTCCTATACAGCAGTGAATGCTGGACCCCGAAGCCTGCCCCGTAAGTCCCTGGATTCCCCCAGCATGCTACGTGCAACACTAAGCATCCGTTTGGAGGGGCTATGGGTGAGTGAGAAGATGGCAGCCGGGACGATGAGGCTGGTCGATCACTGCCATGGACACCTAGCAGGGGAGGAAAGTACTGGCGAGGTAGCCAGGTGTATGGAGGATGAAGATGACTGGAGGCGCCGCTCGAGGGCTTGGCCATCGATTACACAACTGATGAAGTCAAGTGGAAGACGGCTCAAAGTAGGACACTTTTCTTCTTCTTTTCTCTCCTTGCTGCAGCTGCTGCTTGTGTTGTATGCTGGGTACGCATGTGGTTCAAGCTGTTGCACTATTGCTGTCATATTGTGTTGGATGCTCTATATAATAAAGTGATTCAGACTGTTGCTCTCTTGCTGTCATTTTGGGACCCAATGACCGGCTGGCAATGAAACATTTTCAGTGACTGGCTCTGGAATTGACGGCTGTTGTGAATCTGTCGTGATGTGGCTGCTGTTGAAAGTAGTGAGTTGTGACCGGGAACACTATAGCATTTGGCTCTTGGTCACTTCAATTAGCCTATGTGTGAGTTTGCCATTTCCTTCTAAGTTCAAACTAGAGGTTTTGGGCTTTGACGTGACGGCCATCATTCGTTCATGTGGAATAGAAGACTGCTGTACGTCTACAGTGTGTCTGTTGTGTTGTTGTGTTGTGTTTATGATTGTCTTGGTGGCGACACTTCTATGTGGGCATTTTCCTATGAGCTGTTTTTACCGTGGTACTCCATATCTGAGCCTCTAATGTCTCTACTTTCAAATGGATCTTTTTCAAGTGTAGGAATATGAATTTAGGCATGAATGTGATGCTGCAGACAGCACGTGTGGGGGGGGGGGGGGGGGTCATGCAGGTCTAGGAGGTTCAACGCATCTTAGTAGTTTTAAGCTGCGTACAAACAAACGCATGATTATATTAACGGACACAACCTGTGTTATACTACCAGTCACACACGTGACCATGCACAAATCGTATGCCTCTTATGAGCAATATATATACCGTATGCAGGAGTATAATTCTCAAAATACATCAGTAGTAGACTATTTATAGAATGTGCTGTATGCACACAATATGATAGTTCTGTATAGTATCAGAGTCTCTCTCTCTCTCTCTCTCTCTCTGATACTATACAGAGAGAGAGAGAGAGAGAGAGAGAGAGAGAGAGAGAGAGAGAGAGAGAGAGAGAGAGAGACTGTCTGTGTCTGTCTCTGTCTCTGTCTCTCTCTCTCTCTCTCTCTCTCTCTCTCTCTCTCTCTCTCTCTCTCTCTCTCTCTCTCTCTCTCTCTCTCTCACTCTCTCTGTATAGTATCAGAGAGAGAGAGAGACTGACTGACTGACTGACTGACTGACTGACTGACTGTCTGTGTGTGTCTCACTCACTCACTCACTCACTCACTCACTCACTCACTCACTCACTCACTCACTCACTCACTCTTCAGTTCATTCAAATGAAAGTAACTGGACAGAACAGCCAAAGATTTTAGAATAGGAAAAAACACACCCAGTGTGAAGTGGGCGGTGTGTGGTCATCACAACATGACTCACTTTAAAAAAAGGATAAATTACTTTTTTTAAAGTCATATACTGCTATTCATAGGGCTGCACATGTGTCATGTGTTTCGCTAGCCAATCACAGTCCTGAATTTGCAAAGTCAGCCAATCACATTACAGTTAGTGGTGATGACACTAGCTGTAATGTGATTGGCTGATATGAAAAAAGTATCGATTTGCATTAACAATGGAAGGGTTAGGGGGTACACACATTTTTTGGTCGGTGTCCAAAACTCACTTATAGGGGGCGGCTACACCGCCCCAAAAAACAGAGGCAGGACTGTGGAATGTGTTCCTTTGGACCAATTTTGTGATTAGTTTTCCCTATACATTTTTTTAATCTTTTGCTACTATATATATGTGTATGTTCACCAGTGAGCATGAACATCAGAGGCCTTCAACAGTGAAACCTGTGCAGTGATTGTACACCTCTCAACGGTAATGGGAAATACATGTAGTTGTTGTATTAAGTTTCACAGTCAGTCAACACAGTCCTCCAGCACATACTGTCCAAACACAGTGATGGCAGCCAGTAACCTGAGTGAACTGATGAGAATGAAAGCACTGTATGGACAAGAGACGACACAATGACAGCACAGACCAGATGAGAAGTATTGATGAATAGAGGGCACCAAGGACTGTCTCTTTCTCTCTTTCTCTCTTACGCACGCACACACACACACACGTGTTTGTACAGTATAACCATTTAATGCAAGTTTTCGGTCGTGTGACCTTCTTCAGGCATCTTCAGGCAGGATGGCAATTTTATCAAATGCAATTTCTTTCAGTTGCATGCCGATGCACGGATTGAGAACCACTGATCTTGGAGTGAATACAAAATAATAGTTTAAGTTTAATTGTACAGTAAGAATATAAAACAGTTGTGCAACATCAATTCAAAATATCGCATCGGGTCGGATAGCGCACCGGCTAAAAAAAACACACAAACAATCTACAAGCTCACAACGCTTCGGACTGCGATGCGTGGTGAGCTTGTAGTTCGTCTTTTCCAGGTGCACAACTACGTATGAATCAGGCGTAACTCCAATCCCTCCCGGTATAACCTCTAAATGGCCTGACCCTAACCTGAATATTTTCAGAATTGTAAGCCTATTCTCCCTAAATCTTTTCAAACCATAAATAGAATTTAAAAAACGATGGTGTTTGGTCCTCACAAGTATAGACACACACACACACACACACACACACACACACACACACACACACACACACACACACACACACACACACACACACACACACACACACACACACACACACGCGCGCACCCCGTGCTGATCCACTCAGCTGTCAGTCAGTGTCAGACTGTTGCTGTACAGTGACAGCATGTCAGCTTCCTGGAAACGTACACACACTGCGTCCGTATGGCGGAGATAATGGCCACTCCTGTATGTTGTATCAGCCCCTGTCTAGCTTAGCAAAACACAGACACCTCATCCGATCCGTGTGTGTGTGTGTGTGTGTGTGTGGTGTGTGTGTGTGTGTGTGTGTGTGTGTGTGTGTGTGTGTGTGTGTGTGTGTGTGTGTGTGTGTGTGTGTGTACTGTTTATACTTGTGAGGGCCAAATGTATACTAGAATTTGAGACATGGACACAATACGTTTTGTCCTGGTCTTCCAAGTGGATGTTATTAACCTATTTAGACCGGGAAAGTATCTGTGCCATTTTAGATATCTTTGGCTATTCAAAAATAGCAGATCTACAAGCTCATAGCGCTACGAGCTTGTAGATCTGCTATTTTTGAAAAAAATGTGAAAATGTGTGCAAATCTTTTAATATATATATATTTTTAAAGCAAACATTTGTAACATGCTTTGTTCCAGGGACCTCGAGAAGCATTTGAGTTTAAAAAAATATATCCCAAAAATAAATGTATTCAAAGATTTGCAAAATCTAAAATAGCCGATCTACAAGCAGATATACAAACGAGCTTGTATATCTGCTATTTTTGAATAGCCCAAGGTAAATGTTAAATATGATTTATAGACTTGGGCTTGCAATTATGATTTCAGGTTAGGATTAGATGTGCATGTTAGGGTTAGAGCTTTCCCTATGCTATACTTTGTTGCGCAAGCGATGTCACATCCCGGGAAATATCCGATCTGCTAGAGCTTGTTGTGGATCGGCTATTATCCGGCTATTTTCAATGGTGTTCACTCTCCATTCCGACATCTCACCACTCCGACTAGTGGCTTCCGCGTGCGGTTAGGGTTAGGGTTAGGGTTAGGTATAGGGTTCTTCAACGTCGGAAAGGCGACATGTCGGAAAGGAGAAATGCACCCATTTGCAATGCCATCCTACAATGTTGACGTCCTCACAAGAAGATTCTAGTGGTCTTTGCCTAATTCTATAAGGTAGTATCATAACGTAGACATTTGCCAAATGCTCGAGGTTATCCAACCAAAAATGGCTTTTGAACAACATTTTAAGTTAACCACTTAAGCTTGACACTGTCATACTGTGAAACTAGCCCATCTATAACTCATAATGGAGCGTTGTGAGCCTGTAGATCGGCCATTTTCGCTGCGCAACACCACCATGCGACCTGTATAAATGAAGCACACACTATATGCCGACTCTTGCCGAGGCTATTCCTTGAGGATTTCACCTATAATGACGTGTCCAAAATAGGGGTCAGTGTGGTTAATACATATAATACAAAATGGCAGCCCCACAGTGCGGGGAGGGAGTTGGCTGACAACATGGCAGCATGCTGCTGGCTGCCGGTCTCGGCATTATTCATAGTCGTGTATATATATATATATATATATATATATATATATATATATATATATATATATATATATATATATATATATATAATTTATATTTATTTTTACCGTTATGCGGGCCGGAGTGTCTTGAGCGTTTGACGCGGAGGGTTCCTTTCAGCAGTGTCCAGCTCACTTCACTGACTGACTGGATTTCACTGTTTAAATATTGAATGCCCAGGGTGATGTTTTGTGAGGGCCAGTAGAGAGAGAGTGTGTGTGTGTGTGTGTGTGTGTGTGTGTGTGTGTGTGTGTGTGTGTGTGTGTGTGTGTGTGTGTGTGTGTGTGTGTGTGTGTGTGTGTGTGTGTGTGTGTGTGTGTGTGTGTGTGTGTGTGTGTGTGTGTGAGAAAGAGAAATGCCCTAATACCAGCCTGCCATTTCTCCACGTGGGTATAATTGCAAAACAATTGCTTTGATTTGTGGCAGCTTAGGGCATGCCCATAAGATATGTGTGTGTGAGGAATACAAATTGTCAAACATTTAATGAAATAATTGTTCTGTTCAGTCACTTTACAGTATATAGAAAAGACGCTGTGACCCAAATCCATAACTCTATGGTAGCCTGCTTGCGTCTAGCGTAGGCTATATAGACAACTGTGATCATGATCTTACATTGTGTTCTTTTTTTTAACTCTGATATATTTGGATTTTGACATGATTTATGTCTTCAACTGAAATCTCTGTTCGGAGGAACCTCTGTCTCAGTGATTCCCAACCAGGCCTTGTCTGTATAGTATAAGGTCATCATGGAGCTTGTATAGATTGGCAAGTTTTTTAATTTTTTTTATTTAGGGGTTCTTTGACATGAACATGTTTGAGAACAACCGTGTTTCCAATGCCAGCATTTGCTGCAAGTTCACCTGCAGGCCAATAATAGTAAATGGTGACCTTGGGAGCGAGTGAGGCTGCCTTCTGGGAAGGCTTCAACTCTTCTGAAAGAAAAAAAAAACTCCGGTCAAATGTGGAGGATCACTCGAAAAGGAAAACACTGAATTAATTTACATTTGCTCTTAACTCATTTGCAATTACTCCAAAACTCCAAACATGATTACCCCCCCCCCCCATAAAAGTCAAATGAATATTTATGAAGCGGGTGGCAAACAACAAGCGCCCGTATACAGCCTTTCCTTTCGCCCCCTTTATCTTCTAGATGGGTTTCGGTTGGTGCAATCTGTTCTCCCCTCCGTAATGCCTTTTTCATGCAAAATTTGTGAAGTATGAATATTCACGCTACAGTAACAACTGCCTCCTGTCTGCGTTCCCGCAGGGGCCCCCGCGCCGCCCGCCGAACGCCGCTGGGCGGGTTTCGGCGCGTTTGCAACGGACTTGATTATCTGGTTCACAGAGGGCAGCGGCAAGGACACGCAGACATACGGCAACTTTTTCAATCTCTTTTTCTTTTTCTTTTTTGGAGTCTGCATGCGTGGCGGCGAGCCCGGGCTCCTCCCCGTCATTTAGACCAGGGGTGATGCAACGTTGATGATGGAGAGGGCCACTATATTTCCACACTCACTCCAGAGGGCCACATTGCATATACAGTACTGCCATTCTATGTCACACAAAACACCTGTAAGCAGGGAGTGTTGGGTGGGAGGAGTAGCACGAAGGCGCTACGTCCTCCTGGGAGAAATTGGGGAGAAAAAAGGGTACAAAATAATGATAAAAGAAAACAAAAAAAATAATAATAGTCCCTATTTATTGGTATCCCAAAGGAAGAAAAAAGAATGTTTTAAATAAACAATATACTCCTTTGTTCGTGTTTTTTTTCCCATTATTATTATATATTAATGTTATAATATTAAATATTTGGGGACCCACATGCACTATCCTCACGGTCCACCAACAGGCCCGGCCCACAGGTTGAAAATCACTGATCTCTCAACGCATGTACAGTCCACCGCCGAGCGTGAGCCGAAAGCCTCGTCTCCGGCAGATCCACACGATCACAGCGCATCACAATGTGGTGTGTAGTGAGCTTGTAGATCGGCAAGTTTTTGCTACTATTGTGTGACACCGCTGTATGACAAGGTAGGCCATTAGTTTACAAAAAAAAAAAGAAAAACGTAGAAAGATTACATTTGGAGATATGAGGTTCCCCCCCCAAGATCAAAACGCGTCACATTGTGACACGTTGTGACTACATTGCAGTATTGATACTTTTACTTAAGTAAAATAAAAAAGTACTTCATCCACCACTGAATAACAGTGACAATTCATGCAAAGGCTCTGGCTAGGGGGTCCCCTGAGCTCTTGGGCCCCTATAGGCCTGGGGCCCGGCAGGCCCGTGAGGTGATCCACCCCTGGAGGTTTCTGCCCGGCAGCAACAAAATCTAACACCTGCCCGAAACAAAAATCCACCGTCAGAGGAGAGTTTTTTTAACAGGCAGCATGAGTAGGCGAGCAGGCGAGCTACACTGCAGTATTGTGACATCAAAGCATTTTTGGTGGAGTAGGAAAAAAAAGAAAGAATCCGGGTTGAGTTTATTGATAGCTGCTGAAGGTCAGAGGCAAAAGTACGAAGCGCCGAAAGCGTCTTATTTATCATCGTTGCGTGAAAGGAACCTGACAAGCGCACCGTTGTCGGGGCATATTAAGAGGGAAGTGATGCTGGTGAGCGCCGGAGCCCCCCGCTGAGCTGTGGGAACAACTGTAGATTTATTGCCGTCTAGACATTCATCAGGAGACAAGAAAAACGATTAAATGTGACAAAAGCAAACTCTTGTAATCTCTCTCATTCTCTTTTTTGTTTTGTTTTTTTCACACACACACACACACACACACACACACACACACACACACACACACACACACACACACACACACACACACACACACACACACACACACACACACACACTGTGTAGTCATTTCCCAAACAATGCTGGCAAACAAACTTTCACCGTGTGTGTGTGTGTGTGTGTGTGTGTGTGTGTGTGTGTGTGTGTGCGTGTGCGTGCGTGCAATTTGAATTGGACCGGCTCGAATCGGAACAGAAAAAATAGATTAAAATCCAAGCTGTCCGTTAGGTGTCTTCGTGTGTGTGTGTGTGTGTGAGAGAGAGAGAGTGAGTGTGAGACGTTGACCTTCTCTGAGCTGTGAGAGTACATGTAGTTCCTCATGCTTTCTGCCCACTCCTGTCTGTTGCAATGTGACAGTTGTCACAGTGGATTAGCCCATTAAAACCGGGAACGCATCTGTGTAAGCACGTAAACCATTATTTTATACTTTGGCTATTCAAAAATAGCAGATATACAAGCTCATAGTGCGGCATCGAGTGCCTATGAGCTTGTAGATCTGCTATTTTTGAAAAATCGTGATGTGCAAATCTTTGAATATATATATATATATATATATATATATATATATATATATATATATATATATATATATATATATATATATATATATATATTTTTTTTTTTTTTTTTAAGCACTTTAACTCAAATCTTACTTCTTGGGGTCCCTGGAACATATTTTGAGATGGGGGTCCGCGGCCAAATGCATATTATTTTGGGGGGGCCCTTGACATGAAAGATGTTGAGAACCACTGATTATAGCAATGCAAGTTTTTTTTCAAGTTACAAATGTTCGCTTTAAAAAATATATATTTTCAAAGATTTGCACAACTTTTCATGATTAAAAAAAGATATGAGCTTGTAGATCTGCTTGTGGAATGGCTCTTTTTTTGAATGGATCTGATTTTTAATGGCTCAAAGACAAAGTATAAGGTAACGAACGGTTGAAGTGGTTAAAATCTATAATGACAGATGCGTTCCCGCTCGTAAAGGGTTAGTGTGCCATCTTCAGTGCGATGCTGCTCCTCTCTGGACTGCTGCTGTAGCGTGGCCCTGATGCCTCCAGTGGTGGAATACTCAAGTAAAAGTATCAATACCAGCAATGTAGAACGTTGCTTTTGTCGGGCAGAAACCTCTTATCTCCTTGTTCTAACTTTTGGTGTGTTTTTTCACCCTGTAAATGAACGCCCTACTTGATCATACTAGAGCGTCACACAAACGCATCAGGAGATCTACAAGCTCGAACATGCCATTGAGAAAGTGTGTGTATTTAGGATCAGTCTATCGTTGCAGAAACCGCCAATCTCCATATTTTCATTTTGCATGTTTTTTTTTTGTTGTAAATTCATGCCCTACTTTGTCATACAGCATGTGTCACACGCAAGTAACACAAATAGCACAAGTACAGAAAAGTATTGGCATCAAAATATACTTAAAGTACCACAATGATTATGGAAAATGTCCCGTTTCACATGCTTTCAAATGTATAAAATGTTTAAAATGCATTAAAAAAAATTACTTTGAAAATAGTAGATCTACAAGCTCGTAGATCTGCTTATACAGACGTAGAGCAGCTTGTAGATCGGCTATTTTCCAAAAAGCTAAAGTATATAATGGGGCTGAAGTAATGTTTGTTTTTTAATAATAATCAAGTATGTTTTTAATAATAATCAAGTATGTTTTGTAATAATAATCAAAATCTCCTAACTAAAGTTTTCAAATAATTGTAGTGGGGTAAAATGTACAATAATTTGCCTCTGAGATGTAGCGGAGTAAAAGTATTTAAAATTGGAAATGCCTCAACAATTACTAAATGTACTTTTCCACTACTGCCATCCAGCAATGGAGCAGTCACCGGTCCAACTCCTGCAAACGGTAAAGTATTGCAGATAGATTTACTCAACTCAACACATCCTCTTTTTGATGACAGACACACAGTCACATGGCTTTAAAATGACCTTTTTACCTTTGTCTCATTGAATGACATTGATGAGCTGAACGAAATCAAATGAATAATTAGCAACACCAAAAGTGTGTGTGTGTGTGTGTGTGTGTGTGTGTGTGTGTGTGTGTGTGTGTGTGTGTGTGTGTGTGTGTGTGTGTGTGTGTGTGTGTGTGTGTCTGTGTCTGTGTCTGTGTGTGTGTGTGTGTGTGTGTGTGTGTGTGTGCGCGTGCGTGCATGTCAGAAAATCTACATTGATAGACAACCACATGCAGCAGAAGGGTGACCTAAATTGCCACAAAAAAAAAAAACGTACTGTATCGTTGTTGTCGGGCAGAAACCTCTTATCTCCATGTTTAAACTTTTTGTGTTTTCTCGTAAATTAACGCTCCTACTTGATCACACTACAGCATCACACGAAAGCATCAAAGAGTAGCAGATCTACAAGCTTGTGAATCAGTTCTGGACATATGAGGTTTCCACCCGACAGAGACGATATTGTGCAAATGGCAGTAGTGTGACGGACCATCAACTATCAGCAATCTTGAGCTTGATTACCATCCAACCCGTACGGAACAGAGTAAGCAACGCCAGGCGAGTATCACGCGCGTACAAATGTCACCATGTAACCTATCTCTGCACAGAGACTATGACATGTCTCCCATTTAACAAGAGCATGCCGGTGCCCTATATCTCCCACTTTAACCCATTCAAACCGAGAACGCATCCGTGTATTCTTTTATACTTTGGCTATTCAAAAATAGCAGATATGCAAGCTCACAGGTGCCGCAATGTGAGCTTGTAGATCTGCTATTTTTTGAAAAATCTGGATTATTTGTGGAAATATTTGAAAATATATATCTTTTTGAAAGGGGACATTTCTTTTACTCAAATCTTTGCTTCTGGGGGGGGGGGGGGGGGGGGTCCCGGGGGTCCCTGTCATGGTTGCCAGATCTGCTTATTATAATTTCCCCGCAAGATTTTATTTGAAAATAGCCGATTCTACAAGCTCACAACACGTCGCATCGCAACGCGTTGTGAGCTTGTAGATCTGCTATTTTCAAATAGCTGATGTACATGTTAAAGTGCTCATGTGGCCCATAGTTGCTTCTTTTGGGCTGGTTTTCCTAGACCTGGTTGCTTGTTTCTCTCACAGAATCTGGCAGCACTGGTCCCTGGAACAAATATATTGTGGGATCCGCGGCCGAACACATAGTTTTGGGGGTCCTTGACATGAAAAACGTTTTAAGGACCACTATAGCAAGTAGCAACATACAGATATACAAGCTCACGCTATGAGTTTGTATATCTGCTATTTTTGAATAGCCAAATAAGTTTGGCTATTCTAATTCTAACTATAGCTATTCTAAATAACTTGTTGGTTCCAACAAGATGACACGGATGCGTTCCCGGACTGAATGGGTTAACTTGTCTCTGGTATTTTGCAGAGAGAGAAGAGTTGGGGAGCCGAGCACATTAGTATGACAGCAGAGAGAGAGAGAGAGAGGGCGAGGAGGGCCCGCTTTAACACATTCAATCCGGGGAACGCATCTCGTGTCATTTTAGATTTCTTTGGGCTATTCAAAAATAGCAGATCTACAAGCTCATAGCTATGAGCTTGTAGATCTGCTATTTTTTTTTATTTTTTTATTGTGGAAAATGTGTGCAAATCTTTGAATATATATATATTTTATTAAGCGAACATTTTTTACTACTTCTGGGGGTCCTTGTTACAAAATATTTTGAGATGGGGGTCTACGGCCAAATACATTTAAAAAAAAAACTGTTAGGATTTAGAAGACATTTGTAGAATCCCCCAGAAGCAAAGATTTGAGTTTCAAATGTTCACTTAAAAATATATATTCAAAGATTTCCACACATTTTCACGTTTTTTCCCCCCCAAAAATAGCAGCTCTACAAGCTCATAGCGCGGCACTGGGTGCTACACTATGCGCTTGTAGATCTGCTGTTTTTGAATAGCACAAAGAAATCTTAAAATGACACAGATGCGTTCCCGGTCTTAATGGGTTAAAACACCTTGCTTTTGTTAAACTCTTCACGCTCGGCGTGGCGCCAGGCACCGAGGTAATTTCACACCTGACCGGCCTTGCCGCCGTGGCCCCGCCGACCCCGCCCGCCGACCGGGGGCGCCCCGGCCTCCTGCTGTCGTCATGGAGACGAGGTGCTTGCGGGGAAGCGAGGCCCACACCGGTGTCACTCCGGTAAATGACTGTGTAACAGCGGGCTTCGTTTTTTTCCCGCCGATGCGTCGACTCCACCGGGGCCTGTCACAACAAAATATGTCATTATCGCGGGGCGCCCCCCCCCCCCCCCCGCGCGCGCGCGCCGGGTTTCGAGATGGGAGTTATTGTATTTGATTAGCTGTGACGCCGTGTCACGGCGGGGTCACAAATGAAAGGATCCCGTGTACACGGCGAGGGGGTGGAGGAGACCCCGCGTGATGTTGTGTACACGGCGGTCGTTTGCACGCGCAATGTACCACGAAAGCGTGTGTGTGAGTGATATCGATATTTTTGTGTGTGTGTAGATCTTGTGACGCTACATTTACTACTATAATGTGTATGTGAATGCAATGCACATTGTAAAGTGCTTTGGATAAAGGTGCTGTATAAATGCACCACGTATTAAAACATGTTGCATCGTCAGAAGCAGACTTGAGCCCTTTTCAACAAGCAGCTGATTGATTGAATACTGTGGGCTGGAGAATGGCTGATTCAAGCAGTCACACCTGGCCTGAGCCAATACATAACTGGACTCGGGCCAGGTGCGACTGCCTAAATCAGTCATCCTCCATGCCACAAATAGTTCAAAAATGTCAAACATTTAGGCTAAAAAGATAACCCAAAAAAGTCCTGGGGACTTTCCGTTGTGGTCTTTGTACCACGGGGTCAAGCAAAAATGCATTGCCCAGGGTGAAGTTCCTGAGTGTTCTAAACATTAAAACTGTGTTATGAGCTTGCAGACCGTGTGTGTGTGTGTGTGTGTGTGTGTGTGTGTGTGTGTGTGTGTGTGTGTGTGTGTGTGTGTGTGTGTGTGTGTGTGTGTGTGTGTGTGTGTGTGTGTGTGTGTGTGTGTGTGTGTGTGTGTGTGTGTATGGGCATACAAGGGACAGATACAGAGATGCGGCTGTCACGAGCCACAGATTCAACCGCTATGCCCATATATGGTCATGGACAGACCGACTTCAAACGCATGGACAGCGGCAAGGACTCGAGGGTCAAGTGGTTTGGATATATAGTAGTCCAGAACCGCCGATCTAACCAATATAGCCATATATGGGCATTCCAATATATGGGCATTTACTGATGACATCGGGGATCTCCATATATGGGCATAAAAGGGACAAGGATTGACAGTCACATATACTGTATCGCCATATGGCATAAAAGGGACTCAGGTAGACAGACAAACAGACATCTCCATATATGGGCAGCACCAAAGGGACCAAGACAAACGGGTACAATGAGTACTCCGACAAAGCCCCCAACACTTTGACTCAGACATATTGGTCGGATCGGTAGTGTGACAAAGGTGTGAGGGCCAAACCGCTAGTATTAAACACACACACACACACACACACACACACACACACACACACACACACACACACACACACACACACACACACACACACACACACACACACACACACACACACACACACACACACACACACACACACACAGCAAAATAATGCTTCCCCCTTTTCCCATGTGTTTCCCAACTTCACAGCTAGATGCAAATGATGGATGTTTATTGTTTACTGTAGTTAAGGTCACATGGCAACACACAGTTGACCTAACCCCTGTATTTAGTTATCTAGATACAGGGGGTGGGTCATCTTACCCCGTTCTCCTTAGCTTCAAGAGTTTGTCTCATATCGACATTATAAAAAAAGAAAAAAGAAATATCACTGCTATCCTGAAAGAACAGATAAGGGGTGATGATAATGCCAGGGTAAGAAAGTGGACAAGATTTAAGAGGTGGGGTGTTTTATATTTTATTTATTGTTTATGGTTCCAACAAGATAAAGTCAGAGAAGGGGCAGGAGGATCAACTTTATCAACCAAGAGTACCGGAATAACGGCATATTCATATTTTGTCGAACAAGTCAGTTACGTGCCGAAAAATAGCCAGTGGAGGGAGTTTAGACCCATTTAGACCTGAGGCCGATTCTAAAAGTGCCTTCTAAATCCTGACCTAAGTTTTCTGAAAAACTCAGGTTGCTATATGTATAGCAACAGCTAATGTTATACAAAGGTGTTTCCGGATTGAAAGGTATAACAAAGCTTTCTGTTCTGGCGGACCATCAGACTTTGGGTTCTGTATTTTTACACTGGAAATCACAGTTCAGATAGACAAGAGAGACACTGTAACAATGAACTGCAGTACTCAAGGCACGAGTGTTTTGTGAATACATTTTTATACTGGGAATTGCTGTTATAACAGACCGTACACAGACGCGACCACACAGGTGTCGCCAAAAACACTACACAAAATGAATGTTACACACAATGGGCCTCATTCACTAGGCTCGTTTCCGCTCTTATTTTGGACGTATACACGCATTCACGCAACTTCCCACGTCAAGAGTCTGATTCAATCTTTTTTTGCCCGTGAATTTTCACGGATGTCCGCTCAAACTCACTCTGCTCGGAGGCAGACTAAACCCATTAAGACCTGGAACGTCATGTTTTCATATGAGCTAAAAAGCATTATTTTACACTTTAGCTATTCAAAAATAGCAGATCTACAAGCTCATAGCGCGGCACCAAGTGCCGCACTACGAGCTTGTAGATCTGCTATTTTAGAAAAATCGTGAAAATGTGTGCAAGTCTTTGAATGTTCTTTTCAAGTGAACATTTTTAACTCTAATCTTTGCTTCTGGGGGGTCCCTGGAACAAAAATATTTTCAGATGGGGGCGCCGGCCAAATGTACATATAATCTGACATCAAACAGTTTGAGCACCACTGACATAGAAACATACGTTTTTCTACGTTTTTGGGATTTAGAAGACATTTGTAGAATCGGCTTCAGGTCTTAATGGGTTAAATGGGACCAAAGCTTTAGAATGATTGATTGATTGAATAATTTTACAGTTTTCAAAAAAAGGCAAGCAAAGAATGCTGAAAGCGTAACCCAAATAAGCCCTCAGGGCTTGTTTCCATTGAGGTCCTGTGTATTCAATTCATTGAGACATTTAAAGACAAACAATAATATGCAGCAATACACAATTTTCAACCACTTGTAGTTGTAGGTGCTCTTTTAGAGACGTTTTGAAGGAGGGTAAGGAGTCAAATTTTGTTATGATTGTTGCGGCGTTCCACATTCTGGCGGCATAGCAGTAGAACGAATTTGACCCCATTTTTGTGCCGAAACTGGGTTTCAGAATGCCTCATTATTCATGCAAAATCTATTACAATAGTGCCAAATCTCAAATAAAATATTCATGTTTCCAAGATTTGTCAACACAAATACAAAAGAAAGAAAAAAGATGTCAAACAATCTATTACTTGGATGCATATCATAGACATGATGCAAATTCAAACCGATTAGTATTATTATTTTTTGCCAATCTTTGCTGTTTCTTCAATATGTTTCTCCATACAGTATGTCACACTTTTAATTCATCATAATATTGACAACATCACATCATGCTTATGTCTTACCATCTGTTGAAGATACAGAATGGATGAAATCTACTGTAGCTGTGTCCATACCCATTCCCCATTCCCACGTAGGACAAGATTTGTTGTTAATTCAATGGACAGATTTATCCTAAGTTATCAATAAAGTACGATCTAGTCTATAATTGGATCTTGGCGTTCCTGATTCCAGCGGCAAAATGTTACATCAGTCAAATGTGAGCATTCTTTAATAGAAAAGGCTTCAATAATATCCTTTCCACGTTTTACTAGCCTATTATTTGGTGGTGGGGTTAAACTTTGTAACTTCTTAATCTCATTACACATGAGAGCATTACTTTATTACGTGCAGTTGATCCATTGCAATCGAAAGAGACAATCAATGTGTTGCAAAACAACACATTGTAATCTTGCAGATGTGCTGTTATTTTTCCATGTGGGTCATTTCCGGTTGCCTTTTACGGTGTTAAATGGGGCGTGGAACAATGCAAATGATCTACACGGGACAAAAATTAGATACACCAGTGATCCGAAAAAGAAAAAAAATCACGGCTCTACACCCCCTGTTATGAGTCGCACGTTAGAATTGACTTATCCCAAAGTACTGTACACATATTTTACAACCAGGATATACACATTATTTACGACCAGGTTAGTGAATGAGACCCAATGACTTTAAGGAATGGAAAACGTGTGACGCCAAAGTTGTGAGCACGAAAAAACATGTTTGATGCTGGCAGTGCCAACCCCTAACAGAAAGGCATCCCATGCACAGGAACAGGAATCGGATCATTTGCAAGCTTAGGAACAAATAAACTAGGTTCACCAGATTCCCGCATCTGCAGTGAGATATTAGGCTGGGCATACAGGCTGCAGGGACAACAGCTATTGAGTACTAATGATCTGGCTTTTTTATTCATCTTTACTGTGAGTTCCACACAGACCTGCTGTGACCCGCATAAGACGGAGGCAACCAACCTTCGTCTTTTGTTAGTCTGACCGAGAGAGGAAGACAATTACCGCAGAGATGCTGCTATTTAACCCAATGCTGTTCCCTCA
The DNA here is from genome assembly GCF_963454915.1 of Gymnoscopelus microlampas. Lineage (NCBI taxonomy): Eukaryota > Metazoa > Chordata > Actinopteri > Myctophiformes > Myctophidae > Gymnoscopelus > Gymnoscopelus microlampas. The sequence continues at coordinate 2,675,617 of NC_139955.1, read as the reverse complement.
GAAGAAAAGAGAAGAGACTGATTTATTCATGAGGGCAAATCTGCCATTGGTTTCACTTTGCTGACGTTGATAAACCGACGAGAAACGGAATTACACACCACAGCACGCGTCTTTTCTCCTTATCCACCTGTAAATCCACCGGCAGTTTGAAAGTGGTTAATGAAGAACAGAAGTCAACCTGTCATTTTGCAGATCACTCCAATGCGTGGGTCTGCTCATAAAAAAACGAGAAATAACGACGCCAGCGGGAAACCGTTGGGAGGTGAACTGAGGAACAGTACCGCCAACGTGTAATGAGTGGATAATGATCGCCCGCGCTCGGCGGGAAACGCAAGTCGGGGCCCGCGGAAGGGTGGAGGCGGGGCGGGAGGGCGAGGTGCGTTGGCAACACACAAACACCATCAGCGGAACATCTGCACGTGTTTATGCAGCAGCCGTGTAATTGTATACCGACACGACATCAGTGGTGGGAAAAGTATTCAAATGTTTTACTTAAGTAAAAGTATCAATACTGCAATGCAGAAGTACTCTGTTACAAGTAAAAGTCTGGAATAAAAAATGTACCTGAGTAAAAGTACAAAAGTATTGGTATCAAAATGTACTTAAAGTACCAAAAGTAAGAGTACTAAAATGTTTGAAAATAGCAGATCTACAAGCTCACAACGTGTCGCGTTGTGACACGTTGTGAGCTTGTAGATAGGCTATTTTCAAATAGCCTGTGTATAAAATAGGGCTAAAGTGGTTAATGTACGTTTTATAATATAATAATTTATAGGCCTATATGCATAGTTAACTAGTAACTATAAGTGTTCAAATAATGTTGTAGTGGAGTAAAAGTACAATATTTTTCTCTGAGATATAGTGGAGTAAAAGTATAGACAATTGGAAATACTCCAGTAAAGTAAAATTACCTCAACATTTTACTTAAGTACAGTACTTGAGTAAATATACTTAGTTACTTTACACCACTGCACGACATCCACCCACACGGAACCAAAGAAGCTGCACAGTAGGAAGAATTTGACAGGGTTTTTTTTTTTTTTTCGCAAGATGTTTTTTTTTCTCTTGTTACGGTTTCGGACATGCATGGTTTCTACCCGACAGCCACAATATATGTTATAGAGATATGTACATAAATAAGAGGTAAGATTGTGACGTAATTGCCTTTAAGTCACGTTGGATGAGGGAGGATTCTAAATGCTGCCTGAAATGTTGCTAAATCCAATTCGTTATGTCATCAAACCCTACTGCCAAGACCCACATGCTGTGCTATTTGTTCTTACATCAGTGCATGTGTGTGCGTGTGTGTGTGCGCGTGCATTTATTTGTGTGTGGGCGCACACACAGCATTGCAGAACACACACAGAGATCTACGTACCCTGTGTGCGATCGAAACATTTAAGAAAACCACACAATAGCAAAACGCAAAAGATCTGTCAACATGTCATTCCGTCGACTTCAAAAGCAGTCGACAGAATGACAATGGAGGGAGAAAAAAAGGACAATTTCCGCTGGCGTTCCAAACAGTCTTGAACGAACGCCATTGTTCTCCCATGACGTTAGCGTGCCAAGAATGTCGACAATTATTCCACTCCCAGCTGTCAAGCTTCACACATACAGTTAATGCTTAGTGGCACCGAAAACACACACAGGAACAAAGGATCTCTATTTCTGGGGGGTGAACATTCGGAGAAAATAGCTGATCTCACAAGCTCACGATGCGCCGCAAACGTGTTGCGATCTTAAATGTTTATGGAACACACAGACACACACAACCACAGTCACTTTTTAAAATATTTTAAAAAAAAATAACGAAGATGGATGATCTACAAGCTCACAGCAAGTCGCAATGAAACACGTTGTGAGCTTGTAGATTGGCTATTTTCGCAGAAGAGATTTGGTGGAGGAAAACACTTGATAAGGGTGTCACAATATACTCATTTAAAGATACGATACATGATATTGGGCTTACGATAAAAAATAAATGAGTAAGTCTTGCTGAGCCATGTGGCTCATAGGGCAAGAGCCTATCTCCTGTTTTTGTAGCATGAGGCGGCTTGATGTACAAGTACGCCCGCTAGACATTACTTTAGCATGTCACAGGGACTTACCCCAAATCCAACCTTTGATGCTGAGTGCCAAGCGGGGAGGCTTTGGGTCCCATTTTTATAGTCTTTGGTATGACCTGGCCGGGGATCGAATCCCGACCTCCCCATTCTCAAGGCGGACAGTCTAACCACAAGAGACACTGAGCTGGCTGAACGGTAATCATAGCCTACAATGTAATATTTAAAAAAGGTCATTTTTGCATTAGCATTATGCCTACCGATCATGTTCAGTTTTGCTGTGGTGGAAATCGGAGTTAATAATACATTTAATTATGTTTAATTATAAAGCACTTTTCCATGATACCAAAGACGTGTGCTTGTACTGTAAATGCTTCCGCAGATACAGACAATCGTAGATAGACAAGTATTATTATAACCAAAGTATTATTGCCTCTGGCTGGACTTTACACTCGAGTAGGTCGACCTCCCGATCGAAACGAGCGAGAGGGACGAATGCTGAGACAGAACACATGGCAAGAACAGATGTAAGCCATCGTCATGGTGGAAAAAAATGACTCTTCAACGCGAGAGGAGACTCCTCCTAAGTGGAAGAGAGCAAGCAGGCATACGCACACACATGTACTTTGTGGAGATCGACCTCTCCGCACATGGAAACCGGGCAGTCGGGAGCGGCAGTCTCGAGCCGCGTGGCGGCTTGATGAGAAGAAAGCCCCCTTGACACGGCTAAGAGGTTGGTCGGCACTCGGCGCGGTTGAAGTCGAACGAGTGGGAATGAAAGGCAGTTCAGACCTGTCCGTCCAGTTCTTGTCTCCTCCCAAACCCCCCCCCCCTTCGGTCAATTGCCCGCGCGCACGTCCCGGCAGAGCCAACGCCATTCATCTCCCGCTCCACCAGAGTAAAGTTGGAGTTAACAAAGAGACGAGAAGAAGGGAAAAGTATAGCGCGAGGGAGGAGAGTATACGAGGGAGCGAGCCGTTTGATCCTGAGAGGAGAAGCGGAGCCGGCGTTACTGTTTTTTTTTCTTTTCCTCCCCAGGTCAGCCTGTCAATTAGGAGGACTGCAACCCACAGCCGCCTTTAAAGGCTAGAGGGAGGGAGAGAGAGACGGACAGACAGATAGAAGCGGTGAGGCCGGTATAGCAGATGAAAAGACAGGCAACGCGTTATGATGTGTGACAGAGGGGGCTCATCTTGACCAGGGGCCCACGTTAGACGAGCTCCTACTCGGTTCAAAGTAGGGCCCTGTCCCCTCATAGTCCAACAAATGATTGATCGCTCGGGTTGGTCTCAGACGGCCAAGACTTTGTTTGTGGATTAGCCATGTTTTCTATTCTTTTTTCAATGCTCAATAAATGACTTCTTGCTAAACTTACTGTTTTCTATGCTTTTTTCAATGCTCAATAAATGACTTCTTGCTAAACTTACTTGCTGTCTTGTAATCTCTAGATATATCTGTACCAGTTTATAGGTCATAGATATAGCCCTTTAATTCTATGAATCTATAGGTCAAAATACGGTATATAAATCTTTCATTCTATCAGTCTATAGTACTGCAGGTCAATGGTAGCCTGTTTATCAGCCTGAAGCTGCGTGGAGCTGTCTGAAATTGGCTGCAGTGTCGGCGATTACAAGGGGGAGGGGATTCAAATTTCCCTAAACCAATCACAAGAGATACACGGATCCGCCTACATCTGACGTCATCGCACAACTTGGTTTTAGCAGATATTCGCTGATTGGCTTGTCGTTAGACCCACCCCCACCTCCGACTCTCATTGGACGGTACTTTGTGTACCAGATATATGCTAGGCTCACATTTCAACACCAGACCAAGAGGGGCAGTCCACTCGGAGAGTGGGCGGGGTCTATGGTTTGGAACCAGGCTAGGTCAGTAGCCAGTATTCGTTGTGAAATGAATGGATCGTCAGTTTTCAACCTTGCCAAACACTGACTCACTCACACCACCGTCAATCTGGAAACCCATTCGGTAAAAAAATAAGGCATTTATTTGGTTTTGTTTTGATCTACGGGGGCACCACCTCATTTGTAGAAACAGAAACGTGGTTTGGCTCCTCCCCTTTCTTAGTCCACTTCCTCCCAAGTGCTTCTGTGTTCCTACTAACGACAAAACTACATGTTTACGGCAGTGGTGCCTATTATCCATTGTGAGATGAATCCACCTCAGCCCCGATGGTGAGAGAAGGTGTGTGCGTGTGTGCGTGTGTGCGTGTGTGTGTGTGTGTGTGTGTGTGTGTGTGTGTGTGTGTGTGTACACAAAGTAACTAAAGTACATTTACTTAAGTGTACAATTTTGAGGTGTCTGTACTTTACTCGAGTATTTCTAATTTCCAATACTTTTACTTCTACTCCAGTACGTCTCGGCTCCAAATATTGTACTTTTACTCCACTACATTGATTTGAAAACTTAAATTACTAGTTACTTTGTAGATTTTGATTAGTACTACAAAACATACATTACCCACTTCAGCTCTGAATACATTTCGGCCATTTTACTTGTAACAGAGTTTTTCTACGTGCAGTATTGATACTTTTACTTGAGTAAAGCAATTGAGTACTTTTTCCACGGGTGGGTGGGTGGGTGGGTGGGTGTGTGAGTGTGCGCGCGACGTTCGTGCCTGCGGCTACAGACATATTCCGGCTGCTCTGGCGTTCGCACGGAGCCGAGGAGGACATAACATTTACATAAAGTGACATTTGCGTAATGTGACGGTGCATTATAAAACGGAGCGTGACACGGTGTGACTGTGCATTATAAAGCAGTGTGAGACACAGGTCCTCGCCGCTAATCCCGGTCGACACGAAAACCTGCTCGCCCCGTCAAGCCCCACCAGATGTCCAACGTGTGACTCACACCACACACGGCCTTGTAATACCGTACTTGTTGGGACGTCATCATTTTTTTGGGTGCTCTTTTTCAGTGGTGGAAAACGTACTCATATGTTTTACTTAAGTGAAAGTATCAATACTGCAGTGTAGAAATACTCTGTTACAAGTGAAAAGTCCGGAATTCAAAATGTGCTTGAGTAAAAGTACAAAAGTATTGGTATCAAAATGTACTTAAAGTACCAAAAGTAGAAAGCACTCATTATGCAGAATATCCCATTTCACAAGTTTTCAAATGTATACAAATCTTTTCAAAATAGCAGATCTACAAGCTCACAATGCGACGCATTGTGAGCTTGTAGATCCACTATTTTCGTAGGTTTAAATCAGCCATAACTCTAAAGCCCAACCCCTGGGGCGGCAGTGGCTCAGGAGGTAGAGCAGCCACTTGGCAACCGAGCACGATCCTGGGCTCCCCCCAGAATTAGTGTCTTAAGTGTCCTTGAGCAAGACGCTGAACCCCTAATTGCTCCCGATGAGCATGTTGGTGCCTTGCATGGTTTCCTCCGCCATCGGTGTATGAATGTGTGTGTGTGTGTGTGTGTGTGTGTGTGTGTGTGTGTGTGTGTGTGTGTGTGTGTGTGTGTGTGTGTGTGTGTGTGTGTGTGTGTGTGTGTGTGTGTGTGTGTGTGTGTGTGTGTGAATGGATGATGCACTGTAATGCACTTTGCAAAACACCTTGTATAAAGAGGCGCTATATACTAAATGCACCATTTAACCTAAATGTCTAATCCTGATCAGAATTGTCCTAATTGTAATACTAACCCTCAAATTCTTCAACCATAAAACAACCATTTCTCTTGTTTTGATTGATTGAATACTTTATTAGACAGAAATGCAAACAGCACGAGCACAGTCATACTGTACACTTGGTCTGAAAGGATAACCCAAAAAGGTCCTGTCGACTTGTTGCCATTGAGGTCCTATACGTGAAGGCCGTGAATGCCATCAGAGAAGGGATAATTACCTTTGGCCTCCTGAAAGGTGGATTTTCAGGCCTGTTTTAACCCATTAAGACCTGTGTCTCTTTAGATTTGTTTGGCTATTCAAAAATAGCAGATCTACAAGCTCATAGCGCGGCATCCCCCACCTTCCACAGGAGCCTAAATTTAGGATTCACAAAAGCAGCTCCATTACGGCCCTGTTGTTCTGAATGGCGCCCACGCTCTTATGGTGAGAGTGTGGACCGGGCCGCTTGTTGAGGAATCAGCTGGGTGAAAAAAATGTGCCCGCAAGGATGCGGGGGGTGTGATGGGGGAGTGGGGGCACCCGAGCAATGATCTTTGCCGTGGGCCGGGGGAAAGGCAAGAGGGAAATGCTAGTTTAGGGAAGCCGCGCGATTAGATTAAGAAATCCAATTTCGACACAAATGGGGGGCCGACGCTGTCAGAAAACAGACTGAGTGCCTGTGGAATCCGCGCCGATCGCTCAACTCAAAAACCAGATTATCTTCAGCACGGGAGAGGAAGACGAGGGTATGCTACCGCTCGTTTGTTATCGGCGCTGGTCGGGTGGAAAACTTGTACGTCCCGAAACCGCACAGTACAGTGTTCAGGAGGTAAGACACAAAAAACAAAAAGAACCTGTTTCACGATCGCTCCAATGAAGTTAGCATTTAGTCACAAGCTCTTGTTAATACTTTTTTTTCATCGGTTAAATATTTATGAAACCCACAGACACACATAAACACTTTTAACCACTTTTTAAATATTTAAATATAGCTCAAATAGCGGATCTAGTAGCTAGTGAGCTTGTATATTGGCTATTTTTTGCTACTTTTGAGTGTCACTCTTGGATGACAAAGTGTACAACACACACACACACACACACACACACACACACACACACACACACACACACACACACACACACACACACACACACACACACACACACACACACACACACGCACACACACACACACACGCTCACGCGCAGTGGTGGAAAAAGTACTCGAATGTTTTACTTAAGTAAAAGTATCAATACTGCAATGTAAAAGTCAGAAATTCAAAGTTTAATTGAGTAAAAGTACAAAAGTATTGGTACCAAAATGTACTTAAAGAAAAGTTAAAGTACTAAAATGTTTGAAAATAGCATATTTACAACGCGTTTGTGAGCTTGTAGACCGGCTATTTTCAAATAGCCTATGTATAAAATAGGGATAAAGTGGTTAATGTATGTTTTATAATATAACAAGAAAGAAAATGACTTGAAGTCATATTCTACCAGGTGCTGTGTGTGTGTGTGTGTGTGTGTGTGTGTGTGTGTGTGTGTGTGTGTGTGTGTGTGTGTGTGTGTGTGTGTGTGTGTGTGTGTATGTGTTTGTTTTCATAGACCTGATTACTTGTTTTTCGGAATGCTTATTTCTCTCGCCAAACCTGGCAACATAATTTGCGACGCGAAACGCTAATAATGTTTTTTATATAAGTGGTGGCAACATTTTTAGACACCACACAGGTCTTCCCAACAATAGCGAAGATTGAAGTCAGTGTGAACATGGCCAAATAATAACTTAATAGCCAAACTAGGTCTAATGAAGCACGCTAGCATTTAGGCTAACTGTGTTAGCCTGAGGTTGCAGTACAACTTGCACTGTCTGCTCTGCAACTGTTGCAGTGTGAATGAGGGGAGCGGAGAGCGGAGGGCTGTTACTGTGGGGGGCGGGCCGTCTCCCCATTCGTGTGGCCATTGGCTTCAAGGAGTGAAGGACAGCCAGGACAGCCAATGACGCAAATGTGTCGAAAATATGTCTAATGCAAATCTGTAATATGTCGACCTCTGCTCTGACGATTCTTAGACTCAGGCGCTCTTCGAGCACCTGGTAATAATTTATATCTGCGAAGTAACTAGTTACTAAAGTACAATATTTGCCTCTGAGATGCAGTGGAGTACAGGTAAAAGTATAGACAATTGGACATACTCCAGTAAAGTAAAAGTACCTCAACATTGTACTTAAGTACAGTACTTGAGTAAATGTACTTAGTTACTTTACACCACTGCATACATGAACGCGCAAAGTTGAAGTATGGAGATACCAGCTTTTCCGTCAGACATCGTCAATATGTTTCCGGCAGTCTCTAAGCGTGGTGATAAAGCCAGACTCACTCGCTGCCTCAAATACCACATCCAGGAGGGAGAGACAATGTCAGGCAACAGCAATCATTCTTCAGCTCCTAGAGACGTGAACATGAATGACTAATGATCCTATCACGCTGCCCTCATAAAAGAAATGAAGAGTGTATTGAAATAACAAAGTGAAGATAGTCCGGCTTTTTTTTTTCTGCTTTTTTTTCCTACTCCCCCCCCTCCCCTTTCTTTGTGAAGCGTGCCAGTTTATCTCCGCCACGTACATCAAGTAAATGTTGTGAAACGTTGTAGTTTTTGCTTCTGCAGAAGATAACTGGGGGTGCCACGTATACAGTCAGCCGTGCTGGGGGGGGGGGGGGGGGGGAGAGAAAAGGGCCTTGGTTTTGTAAAGGAATTTAACACCCTGAACTTTGATGTTGGGATTTCACATGCCATCCTCCAGTTTGAGGTGTTAAGCCCTAGAATAAATAAAAAGGCACTTCAGTGCACAGTAGCTCTTCAAACAGCTCCTTTTGAACATTTTAAACACAAAAAGGAATAATTTCGCAGGTTATTCTGGTGCAAACTTTATGTATTTCAGGAGGCAAGTTATGAAAGTTTGTTTGACGTCGGTCCATCGGGCCGTCCGTCCATACGTCCGTCCGCCATAGAAACTATACCGTCTGGTTTGCCTTGACATTTGCTGTGCGCTCCCTGGAGGCGGAACCGTACTGATTTTGGTGACCTTTTCCTGTATAGCTACCACCGCTAGGTCCCCGGAGATGAACCCTAACCGTTTGAGTGACCCTGTGACCTTCACTGTACTGCCACCCTCAGGCTAAAGGCAACTTTGCATAGAAACAATCTAATAGGGCAGGGGCTCCCCAAACCTTTTCAGCTCGAGATCCAAAAGATACATTTACCTGGGACGCAGAATACAGAAATACTGTACATGATGAATTAGTTACTTAAACCCTATTTCAAAACGAGTGAAAATAGCTTGTGATGCGTTCTAGATCTGCCATGTTCACAACTTGTATGGGTTTCTTGAATAGCAAAAAGTGCTCTACACACGGCTTTTTCCTTTGAAGGCCGCTACGTGGCCTTCAAATCTAGCCCTGTATTGCAGTGGTTCTCAACTATTTCAGGCTGTGACCCCCCAAATCATATTTGAACTGGGGACCACCCAAAATAATCATATTTGAACTGGGGACCCCTAGCCTGGTTCCCAGCCTTTACTCATCTGCGATGCAGAGTGTCTATAGGGGCGGGACTTCCGTCGTACGTTTTTCGCCCGGAAACAATCTTTTTCGACCAATCACAACACTCATATCATTCACGGAGAATGTAAACGGATTTGTAAAGCGTTAACGCCATTGTCCATCAAATTCCGCTACTTCTGTTTAGACGCTCAACCGGCTAGGTCTTGCCCAGCATGAAAACTTGTGAAACGGGACTACTTTTGATACTTTAAGTACATATTGTTCTACTTTTACTCAAGTACATTGTAACGGAGTACTTCTACATTGCAGTATTGCTACTTTTACTTAAGTAAAAAATAGAGTACTTTTTCCACCACTGATATGATGATGTTCATTCTCCCAACTGTGTCCAATCGATGTAAATTTGTCAAAAGGAGGAAGTACATCTGGTGAATCCAGTCTATCGCTAAGCTACGGAACCTCAGTCACCCTTTCATCCAGATAGTCCTCATTTGTCTGGAGGGACAGGTTTTCTTCTCTTCTTTTTTTGCCACACTGTTCGCAAGCCGCCTTTGATCTGTCAATCCACTTAACACCTACAAACTGTCTGTGACATACAGCTTCATCCACCGAACTGAGGATCCGTGGTTTGAGCGGAGCAATGGCTGTGGTTGCAGACAAGCATATAGGGGGGTTTGGATTAACCCATTAAGACCTGAGGCCGTGGACCCCCATCTCAAAATATTTTGTTCCAGGGACCCCCAGATCGAAGCAAAGATTTGAGTTACAAATGTTCACGATTTTTCAAAAATAGCAGATGTACAAGCTCGTAGCGCAGCATTCGGTGCCGCACACAGATGCGTTCTCCCATTAAGACCGGGAATGCGTCTGTGTCATTTTAGATGTCTTTGGCTATTCAAAAATAGCAGATCTACAAGCTCATAGTGCGGCACTCTGAACTTGTAGATCTGCTATTTTTTTTTGAAAAATGTGAACATTTGTGCAAATCTTTGAATATATATTTATATTTTTTTAAAGCGAATATTTGTAACTCAAATCTTTGCTTTTGCATCTACAAATGTCTTCTAAATCCTAACTGTTTAAAAAAAATAAAACTTACGTTGCTATAATCACTGGTTCTCAAACTGTTTCAGGTCAAGGACCTCTAAAATGATATGTGTTTGGCCACAGACCCCCCCCCATCTCAAAATATGTTGTTCCGGGGATCCCCCCCCCCCCCCCAGAAGCAAAGATTTGAGTTAAAAATGTTCACTTTAAAAAAAAATATGTAGGCATATACAGTATCCTATCCAGAGCGACTTACATCAAATGCAGAGAGAAAGTGTAGAGCGCCTCAGTATACTAGGATCGCAGGTAAAAAAAACAAGAACCTAGAGCCTAAACACTAATACTATCCAAGCATTATCTGTACATTTAAGGTAAAGGACACCAGGTAAACAATAAATCTAGCATCTGTCAAAATAACATGCCATCTAAAATAAAGCAAATGACATTGTGGTCAAGAAAACAAGGGTTCCTGGAACTAAATATGTAATCCAAGATTTTTCCACAAATTTAAAAAAAAATATAGCAGATCTACAAGCTCATAGCGTGGCACTCGGTGCCGCGCTATGAGCTGATATGCTATTTTTTAATAGCCAATGAAATCTAAAAATGACACACAGATGCGTTCCCGGTCTTAATAGGTTAAGGAGCATCACAATCGTTTTAACCACTTTATCCATACCTGGGATATTCAAAAATAGCAGATCCGCAATTTTTTGCAAAAAAATAATTAAACACCTTGAAAACATTTTTTTAAAAACATGAATCTTCTCTTCTGGGGATCCCTAGGCACAACACATTTTTGGGGGGTCCTTGACATGAAAACCTTTGAGAACTACTGCACTAGCAGCTGTTTTGAAGCACCAACCAGACCCCAGAGAACCTGCTAGAGCCTCATTTACCCCCCTTATCCAGGTGCTGCTTCATGGTTATATGTGGTAATACTTTACTTTACAGTATATCTTCTGCTGACATTTAATTACACAGCCAAGTGTGGAGTGTTCATTTAACTCTCTCAGTTAAATTAAAACATGTTGTACCGTCTTAGAAGTCTGTCCGTCCGTCGCTAATCTTCTAAATGTATTGTGCATGCTGCCAGTAGGCCATTGAATCAAACATAGTTTTTCACAGTTCACATAATGTGAATTGTATCACTTTTGTCATGTTGTTTTTGTGAATTCAGAATCCCAGATCCACATGATGTGTCATAGGGGTGAGCAACTTTGTTGATGGAGAGGGCCACTATATGTCCACACGAGTCACTCCAGAGGGCCACATTCCATAATACCGTCAGACACCTCATCTCTGTATTTTAACTTTGTTTTGTAAATGAATGCCGTACTTCGCCATTCTATATCACACAAAAATAGCAACAATAGCCTATCTACAAGCTAAAAACGTGTCTCACTGCGATGCATTTTAAGTTTGTAGATCTGCTATTTTTGCTATTTTTGAGTTGGAATCCTGATTTTTTTGTTTTGCTATTTTTTTAATTGGAATCCTGAAAAGTAATTTCAAATGCATTAAGTTATACCTGTGTCAACTTTATGAACTTAACTACAAATACATAACATTTTTTTTAATAGTCATTAAGCTACTAATATAGACTGAAGTAATTAAAGCGGGTCATGTTTGGGATTGTAACAGCTGAAATCAATAATATAATCAGTATTCCGATATGAATCTGCGGGCCGCATTAAATGAAGGAGGGGGCCGCCACATGTGGCCCCCGGGCTGCCAGTTGCCCATGTGTGCTGTAGATACACAGGGAAGCCACGCCCTTATCAGAACTCGTCTTGTTTTGAATTGGGGCAACAATACGAAAATGGCCATCACAAGCCGTTGGTCATATATGTATATATATATATATATATATATATATATATATATATATATATATATATATATATATATATGTTACAGGGTGATTGGAGAACCAGGGAGATTGAAGAAGGAGCGCTTGTTTTCAGGCAATTCTGTAAAACTAACGCTAGAGGGCAATGCAAGCCAGACTAGAGGGAGGGTGCGTGTGTGTGTGTGTGTGTGTGTGTGTGCGTGTTTGTGCACACGCGCACACGCATGCACACACATGCGCATGCACGCGCCCGCGCACACACGCATTGTTTTAGTTTCTCCCTGACACACACATACACACACACACACACACACACACACACACACACACACACACACACACACACACACACACACACACACACACACACACACACAGTGATCCATGAAAAGAACTATTCTGTCCCTATCGGTTCACAACTCGGACGGCGCTGTGTCGACTATCAGAGCATCGGCCGAGCTCTGCTGAGTCGGCGCACCTCCGTCATGGACAATAACTATTATCACGTGTGCGTGTGCGTGTGAACGCGTGTTCAGCGTTCCCCTAGCGTAGCTTCCTGGTTGCTACGTGGGGGGGAACAACAAAAGACAGGTCCACGTCGCATCAAAGCCCCGCCTCGCCCCGAAGCCCCGTGCCTAAAAACGAGCGCTCTGTCTTCAATCTCCCTGGTTCTCCAATCACCCTGTGACATATACATTAGGCATGTAACGATTTATCGTAAATCGGTTTAAATCGATTCAAACGGGTGACCATTTTAATCGATTTAATAAAAAAGTGAATCGCAATGTGAAAAATAGCCAGAAGAAACATTTGGAAAGGTGGAAAACATTTGGAAAGGTGGAAAACTTTAGTTAAACTTGCAGAGTGACCCATTACTTTACCTGGGTCACATCTTCTGATTGTTGTACTTGAATGTTGACATGAAATAATAATCCCGTTTAGTGTTTCATTAGCGTAAGCAGCTGGTAAACACCGACACGTTGAAAGGCCAGGATCATAATACCAAGGATTCGACAGTGATGTCACTATTATGCAACCCGGAAGTAAAGATACCAAGGATTCGTCAGTGATGTCACTGACATGTGCAAAAGAAAATAGAGGATCTTTGTAAGAGAATTGATAAACAGTCATTTGCTACTGTATTGAAAAGAGGATAAAACACAGTAATGTAAAAAAAAAAAAAAAAAAGAGAGATGAAAATACTGGATTTGTGTAAGATTAATAATAATATAGAAAAAGGTTTGGTCATTTGTCTGGAAAATAATTTTAGATAAAAAAATCGTGAAAAATCGTATCGTGATTCGAATCGTATCGTGAGTTGAGTGAATCGTTACATGCCTAATATACAGGGTACTCAACATTGGGTTCCCAAAATGGAGCCTTATGGGTCCATTTGTACACTCTCAGTCACTGTGAAATAAGCACTGAGGAGTTTTACAGTGTACTTGATCCGTGTTGTCATTGTATTTCAGCTTCACAATTCTAAGCACATTTGAAGGCCCGATTCTGTGTAGAAACGGCAGCCAGCTCGGGTCGGCTGTGATGTGTGCAGGGTTGAGCTGTAGCCATGATGCAGCGTGATGCGGTCCCCACAGAGAGAGAGAGAGAGAGAGAGAGAGAGAGAGAGAGAGAGAGAGAGAGAGAGAGAGAGAGAGAGAGAGAGAGAGAGAGATTCAAGGCTAAGTCAGGGAACAGCTGCCAAGGGGAGGAACGGAGTCGTGGAAGAGAGTGGAGCTTTGCACAGATGAGAGACCTGACACATCTGGTTAAGGTAGAGAGAGAGAGAGAGACCTAGAGTAAAAACCTCTTGACTCCCACCTTAAATAGAGCATGAAGGCGGCCACACGCTTGACGGGCGGCGGGGTTCGGGCGGGGGGGGGGGGGGGGTGGTTCTTTCGCCTGTTGCCCGGCGAAAACGAGGCCGTGATTGCATACTTTATGGCTGAGGCATGATGGGTAAGGATTAAAGATGGCTGCCCTCGGGGCATACAGCAGTACCATTACTCTTGATGGATTCCCTCTCCCTTCACATATTCCCATACGCAGACAGTGGTGGTGGGGGGGGGAAGCGGTGAAAGGAACCATGTACTTTTACTCAAGTACAGTACTTGAGTACAATCTCAAGGTACCTCACTTGAGTATTTCCATTCAGCAGGTACTGCGCTATATTTCAGAGGCAAATGTTGTGCTTTTCACTCCACTAAAATTATTTTACAAACTCTAACCCTTTTTCCCGCTCGATATTGTGGTATTTGTGCTTTTACTTGAGTAAAAAAAAAGAAAAACCTCTGAGTGGAGGTTCACAGGGCCTGACTAATGCATGGCATGATGATGGGATCAGGTCAGACAGGAGAGCCACACTAAGGCAGCTTCAGGAGAACCTCTCGCTCCCTTTTCTATTTCCTCTCTCCTAATCCCCCCCCTCCTCCTCTTCTCCTCGCTCTCCAGCTCTGCGGCACTCAGGGCAAAGGCAAAAAAACCATGGCAGAACCGCTCGTGATTCTTAATCGCCGGTTATACGACCGCGTCGCTACATGTATAAGCTAGCAGAGGTGGAAAGTAACAAAGTATGCAGCTGTACCCTCAGCGTGATGCTGATGTTCCTTTTTCTTTACTTGAGTACTTTCATTGGTGATACTTGACACTTTCTAACTCCACTACGTATCAAAGACAAAATCTTGAAACATTTGAGTACTTTTACTTTGATAGTGTAAGAATATTTTGATGCCATTAGGCCTACTTAAATTTTGAATACAGGCCTTTTACTCGTAACAGAGTATTTTTATATTGTCGTATAGTAGAACTTCCACCGCTGCTCGGGGCAAAGGCAAAAAAACCATGGCAGAAGCACTCGTGATTCTTAATCGGCGGTTACACCGCCCGCGTCGCTAGCTAGTTTCCCCCACCGAGCGCCGCGGCGTTACAGGCGAAACGGACAAGTGGGCCAGGAATGTGCCACGGATGGCAGCCCATCGGGGGGGGGGGGGGGGGTTCTTTCCCGGAGAGTTAACCGTCGATGTTCCAGCATTCTTGCTGCTGTCACCTTCGTTTCACCCCCATGAAAACTACTGCCTTGGCAGAGAGCTGAGTCATTCCACCTCTCCTCTCCTCTCCTCTCCCCCTCTCATCTCCAAGACGGGCATAAAGCGGCGCTAAGCAGCCGGTATAGTTGGGGGGGAGGAGGGTATAGGACGAGATATATAGGCAGCGAGAGAGGGGGAGCTCGAAAAGAAAGCGAACGAGGACTTCGGAGGATATAGATGACAAGTTTGGTATATACGTGGCGCCGCTGCTGCGTACAAACCAAGGGCCCTCCCCCAAGTTAATTGAGACCGCGCCGCCTGTCTGCCAGTCTCATTCGCGGCGGTGGCCCCACCGCGACGAAGGACTGTACTCTCCATGGACTGGGCCGCGCAGAGCAGAGCGCTTATCTGTCTGTCTCTCTCTCGCCCCTCCAAATGTTGTTTTGCCCAAATTGCTGTCACAATCGTTTAATCTGCTCAACCCCCGCCCCCGAGATGCATGGCTCCCCTCTCTCGCCCCTCATCTGCCTCTGCTCTGTGCTCTCTCTCTCTCTCTCTCTCTCTCTCTCTCTCTCTCTCTCTCTCTCTCTCTCTCTCTCTCTCTCTCTCTCTCTCTCTCTCTCTCTCTCTCTCTCTCTCTCTCTCTCTCTCTCTCTCTCTCTCTCTCTGCCCTTGTAACGTGCTCCTCCGCTGCACAGCGTTCTTAAACCTCCCCCGCTCCCTGCTCCTTCCCTTCCCCATGCAGAGTGTGCTACAGTGTGGCAGCGTTCTTATTCGTCTCTCTGGTGACACTAATTGGAAAACAGCTGCAAGGCGTCCCCTGGGTCACAACCTCAGACGGGGGCCGTTTGTTGATTAGCGGCTGTGTAGCTTAAGACGGTCGTTCTCAACCTTTTTGTGGCGTCGCGACCCGCCCCGTCCGACCCCCGTTACGGCTGCCGCGTTAAGCGGTCAGGCGGGTGGGTCTGGGTTTCGGAGCATGTTTTATTTGAACGATCAATCGCTCGATCGTCGGCTTGGATTGATGGAACTAGCGTAGTGTAGTTGAACTTCATCTTCATCGGTATCACAATGAAGAATTTCAAGGATTTAAATATCTTTTAAATGTTTTGTTATTTGTATTATCATTCAAATCGTAGTGTTTTGACAATTATTAAGAACCACTGGAGTCAGAAATTTGGAGCATGTGACAGGCCAGTGTTTTCTCCCTCTCACGTTCCCAACGGGACGTCACGTAAATGTTTGGCCTTGGTGCAGATGCGGGGTGATGTTTTCGCCACGTCGGATGGCGGGGCAGGAAAACCGAACGCAGGCGGCGGACCCCAACGTTCGCCTTGAGAAGGAGCGCGTGTCCAGTGAATTCTCAAGAGCTTCGAGATCCATATCAACCTCACTCGATCAAAGTTTTGCTTCTCACATAGATTACATCCCACCTTCACTCGCTCTCATTTTCCATTTGTTCGCCATCAACATCCTTTTTTTGTCTTCCTCAAGGCTATACTTTCCGTGCCGTCAGAGAGACAAGGTAAATTAAACGCCTCTAATCAATACGCCTGCAACTTACTTAACTAATGAGGTTGTGGATTTTTCGCCAGTGGGGAAGACATTTGTAGGTTCTCCGTGCCTCTGAAAGGGAGGGGGGACTCGCATGGTGTCACTGTGACTGCCACGGGATTACACACTCAAAGAAGGAAGCCTTCGACACGCAGAGCTGCTCTCCGTGAACTCAATATTCAATTATCACGCTTATGGCCTTTAGTGATGATTGGGATGGGATGATTTATGCCGTCTCATGAGGCTGCTTTCTTGACATTATTTGTGCTTTGTTTTTTCTCAGTCTGCTCATGTCTGTTCAAGCATTATCTCCTTTCTTCCCCAGTGCTGTTTGACTGTAATTATCATGCAGCTAAATTATGTGCAGAGTTGCCAACGTTCACATATGCCCACCACATTGCACCATACAGTATATGCCAGAGTTACACATATCGTTGGGCAGAAGACCATGAGTATACGTCCATGCGTGCTTACATGTGACTGGATGTTGATTTAAGCTCTGACATTTATGTCAAACATAGCCTAGTATTTCTAGATTCTACTGTGCAATTAGTTCATGTTGGACAGAACATGATTTCCGTGACATGGACTGAACCACGCAAAGCACCGACCTTCTCATCGAGGGCAGGTAGGGGTTCAGAGTCTTGCTCAAGGACACTTCGACACTAACCCAGGGGGATTCGGGGATCGAACCAGTTTTTGTTATAATGGATATCAAAACCATGCGTTACCAACCAAACAAAGAGGATCGAGCCTCTCCCACTGTACAGATGCAAAAGATGAAACAGACACACACACAAACATAGCCGCATCACAATACCTTTGCAGTCGCTCAAGTAATAAAAACTCTCTCTCTCTCTCTGCAGTGTGCTACTTGACTCAATGTGTTACAGAGTGTAACCTCTAATGGTATGGACTGATGTCGCTGCCTTCGCATTTTCATGGGTGTAACGGCACGTGAAGTCATTCACTCGGTGCACCTGAACAGCGCTCCGGCATTCAAAGCCTTTACGCAGCACTTTTTCACACTGTTGAAAAAAAAAACTGAAAGGGGCATCGACAATTATGTCATGGTGAAATGACTGGAAAAGATGGCTGCAGAAAAAAGTAAAGGTTAAAACCTTGATAGTTGGTTTGAATGTATGTGGAAGCGTATATGTGTGCGAGTGCACGTGCAGAATGCAAGTTTGTGTGATTTCATCTTTCATTTCATCTTTATTTCATGTATGGTTTTACAGGATTACATTAATTTCCTTTTTTGTCTTTACATATTCCATTTTCCATAATGTATGATCATGCATCCATGTGTATGGATGCATGTGGACAGTGCTGTGTGTGTGTGTGTGTGTGTGTGTGTGTGTGTGTGTGTGTGTGTGTGTGTGTGTGTGTGTGTGTGTGTGTGTGTGTGTGCGCGCGTGTCAGCACGGAGGTGAAGCGCCTGTGAATCCCAATGTTGTTTTTTATAACATCTTAAACAACCACACCCGTTGTTAACTACCACCGTTAATGCAGTAGGTGCAGAATTTAGATGCATTTACAACTTCTGTGGACTATGTGCTTGATCAAGCTTGTAAACAAGGACGCACTACTTACCGGTGGAATATACCAACAGCCACGGCCCCTCCCTTGAACATTTACTGGGAAGAGAGGCATTAGACCCGGCTGCCTTCCAGCGGTTTGTCAGTCCACTGTCGGAACAGTAATGGGTGGATTTCCAGGCCCATGGGTGGATTTCCAGGCCCATGAGAATAATTACAGGGACCGCATAAACACCAAGCGACCGTGCGAGACTAAGAACTTGGCGATCTGGGAGAGTGGATAAAACTCGCTACAATTATTAATGGAATATTCTTCACGAACAGAGTATCTTAACTCATTCATGCCAGACGTATTTCTGGCTGCGTTTGCCCACTGCCAGCAATTTTAGTTTTTCTTACCTTTTCAACTGGTCACAGAATATTTATATCCAGTATGATTGATCCCACGACGGTGGATCACGTGATCTCCTGGATCTGTTTGACTTGAGGGTGACAATGGTCACTCAGGTGATAGAGAACAACGCCATCTGGTGGAAAACCACTGAAAATGTGCGAACATGGTCTTACGATTAGGAAAAGATTCAGGTTAGCATTGGGATTAGACGTTTAGGGTGCTATATTGTGATTTTTTTTAAATCATTTTGAAAACTATTTACATAAAGTAAAAATAGTCGATCTTCAAGCTCACAATGTGTCAATGTAGATCAGCCGTAAAATACAAAAGTAATAGTAAAGTAACTAATAAGATAAGGCATAAGGGACTTTTTTTTTCGGCTTTAAGGTTAGGCTTAAAAATTACCCAAAGAAAATTGTAAAAGTGCCGTTCATAAAATCGGCATCCTAAAATATTGATATCGTCACAAGTATAGTAATAAAATATTATATAAATATTAAATAAAATATATACTGCAATGTAGAAGTACTCTGTTACAAGAAAAAGTCCGGAATTCAACATTTATTTGGTATCAAAATGCACTTAAAGTACCAAAAGTAAAGCACTAAAATGTTTGAAAATAGCAGATTTACAAGCTCACAACGCAGCTTGTAGATCGGCTAATTTCAAATAGCCCATGTATAAAATAGGGCTAAAGTGGTTGATGTATGTTTTATGATAACATTATGATGAATAATGTATATCTAATTAACTAGTAAGTAAAGTTTTCAAGTAATTGTACCGGAGTAAAAGTACAACATATGCCAAAAGCAAAAATACCTCAAAATTGTACTCAAGTACAGTACTTGAGTACATGTACTTGATTGCTTTACATCACTGGCGTGCGCGGGTGAGCATCCTCCTCTCGCTGCCAGCTGAGCGCGGCGCGCTGACCTTGAGGCCTGGCCGGTGTGCATGGCAGTGGGTGTAAAGAGAACCAGGCAGCCACGCAGAGACTTTTATCTGAGGAAATACTCTTGTTGTCGGAAATAAACGCCGGCCAAAGAGTGCTGACGCCAGAGCCCCGTATACTGTCATTTCTTTTTCACAGCATCGGCAATTTGAGCCACTCTATGGCTCAGCGTACACACTATACCGGTGTTTCCCAAACTCTGGGTTTAGGACCGATTTGTGGGCCGTGGACCGATTTTTATGGGTCGTGAGTAAAGAAAAATCCCTTTATTTTCCGTTTCCTACAGTTTGTTTTTAGTTATTATTTCAAAAGAATGAATAAAAAGAAATAATCAGAGAAATTCTGCAAATTAGAAAAAATACATTTCAACATATTACCTGCCAAGAACGCAGATATGCGTTCATTCCAAAAAAAAAAAGAACCACGCGCGGTTTTGAGGTCCCTCCCGCGTACGGTTTTTGGGCGGATTTTGTTAGTTTTTTTCCGTTTTTTGGTTACTTTATTTTGGTTTTAGGGTTAGGATAGGGTTATGTTATTTAATTGTTATTTTTGCCTGATTTTACAGATTTATTATCAAAACAAAAATCTATAAAAACATTATTTTTTTTCGTTGCAAAAAGTGGGGGAATGAAATCATCTGTGAGAGTGAGGGTGTCGTGTCGTACGCACAGTGAATGGCCGTGACGCCCCTGCAGCTTAAGTAAGTTCTCACTATAAACCCCTTTGTTTCAGAGGATGGACGGACACTAATAACAAATATAGTGCAGCTGAGAAACTTTGGTCAACTTCATTAAAAAAAAATACTGCAGTCCATTTGGAAACACTTGGACACCTGGTCGTAGTGTTGTCTGGTCCAGGTCCATTGCTCCTAACATTTTCAAAATGGCAGCTGCTAAATCCTTTGATCTCTGATGACCGCAACATTCTCCATGTCCTCCTCTTCAATACCTTCGGCTTTGGTCAAACTCCCCCCAAATTGGAAGCAACAGGAGGTTGTTTGTTTATAATTATTCACAACAAATATTTGGATTTGATGGTAACTCCCGTGGTCGCTAGTTTGAGTCGTGGGGGTCTATAATCACTTTCTGTTTATTTTTCCTTGGTAGCTTTCACTGTTTTAAAACACTTGCTTAAATATGCACACTTTGCAGCTAGCACAGATAGCTGTTGTATCCTCTCATTATGTTTTTGAGCTGCTGGTTATTTTCCTTCCCAAAATTCGACTTGTAAACAAGCCGGTGAATGAAATCACATGTTGTTGGTGGCCGGGATAGAATACAAGAACGCTCGTCCCAAAACACGCTCGCCCCGGGTATATCCGGCGGCCTCGGTCGGCGAAAACAATGGGGCAGAGTGTTTTTGGGGCTGCATTTCTCGCCAATGAGTATTGCGGAAATAATGTGAATAATATTATGGAGTTACCAGACTTTATTTCCCAGCTTGAGACCTGAAAGATAATTTTTGGTGTCTCCTAGGGACCCCAACTTACAAAACATGCATTATGAATGAAGCGCTTAAAGGGGCAGAACACTCTAGGCTGATTTTGCAGTTTGTTTTCACCTTCAAGTCAAAAACTACAGCAGGCTAAAACATGTTTGATCATCATAGTGACCTTATAGTGCACAGTGATGTGAGCAACACAGCTGGAGCTAAGCAAATTATTAAAGGGCGTGTTAGATAGTATGTGTGTCAATACTATCATGCTTGCACATTGGCCACGCCCACGGCTCTGAACACAGTGTGAAAATAGCACACTCATTATTAATTTGTTTGGTGCAGCTGTGTTGCTTACTTGTCTGACATGTTTTAGCCTGCTGTAGGTTTTGACCTTAAAGCGATAGTTGACCCAAAAAAATAACATTTTTAGTCACCCCATGGAGACTTGAGTTCCTGGCTATTTTTTCGTTTTTTGTCGCATTCCTAAGCCAATAATTTGATGACCAGAGGACCGGTAGGCAGCGGTCCCGGTAGGAGACACAAAGGAGACTCTTTGTGTCTCCTACCAGAACCACTGCCGGTCATCAAATTATTGGCTTAGGAATGCGACAAAAAAAAAAAAAATGCCTGGAATTCAAATCTCCATGGGGTGACTAATCGATAGAAAAAAAGAAAAAATCAGCCTAATGCCCATTGAAAACCCTATTAAAATAGTGAAAATAGCCGATCGTCTTTTTTCCTTCTTCTGAAAGTATTTAGAAAATCTTTTGAAATCTTGACGAAGAAAAAAAATAGAGAAAAAAGTAAACCATCACCCACCCATTGCACTAAATCATCACCCCACCTGTTCCAATGAAGCCCAACCCCACCCATCCCATGTAGCATACATAGGGTGACCACCTTCAAACAGGCCTTTGAGGGACAGATGAACCCGGTTCGCGGGACATCGTGGGACACAGAGGACCCCCCGCACATTTCTTTTCGTTTCTTTACTTCGGTTTTAGGGTTAGGATTAGGGTTAGGTTAGGGCTATGTTATTTAATTCTTATTTTTGCCTGATTTTACCGATTTATTATCAAAAATAATATATATATATATATATATATATATATATATATATATATATATATATATATATATATATATATATATATATATATATATATATATTCATATCTTTGATTTTCGGGACATTGCTCTGCTTGTGCGGGATGCACAAGCAGAGCGAATTTCGGGACGGGTGGTCACCCCAAGCATACATGTTGTTTAACCAGTTACACACTGTGAATTATTTGTGGGGTCAAATGGGTTAAACTAGGTTTTGTTTCATTTTATTTTATGGGATAAGAGGGATCTGTTTAAATCCATTCCATACCTGGTGAAGCAACATTTGGAGTGTGCAAATGTTCACACTGGACGCCAGCGCTGTTGGATGAGCGTTGGATGTCTGTTGCATGAATGTTAGAGCAGTATTGATTGAAGTTTAAGCCCGCAGATTAGCATGGTTCTGGTGGACAGATATAGCACATTCCTCTCTCATATGTGAATCCATAAATTAATAATAATGCGGATTTCATTACTTATGTGTGTCAGTGTGATGAGACTTAACATTAATATTGCATGTCCATGTGAATTATAGAAAGGCATAACATTTACCACAGTGCATTCAGTGTAAATATAATATGGGTATGTCAGAGGAATAATCCTAAGGATTGTGAGACCAGTAAAGGGGGTCTCAACAGGGGTTACGGGACCCCTAGGGGGTCCTCAATGTTTGTATAGGGGGGCCGTCAAAAATGCAAGCTCAAACTGGCTATCGGCTATTTTTGGCGACAAGATTTGGTGTAGAGGGAAAAAAGAGCAGACCAATTACAGAGCCAAACGTCAAGTTTACTATGTATTGAGGGTTTAAGTGTTTAAATATATGTAAATAAAACAAATTCATTGGAAAGATAATGAGTAAATAAACAAACAAACAAACAAACAAACAAACAAACAAAAACATTAATTGTGCAAATGAATGGATTCATCATGGATAGGTTAATTGATGTTAAGCTATCTATGAAATACATGAAAAAGTCACATCTGCAACACAATGTTAGACAATGTGCAGTAGGGGGTCCCTGCTTCATCTCTCTCTCAGCTAAGGGGTCCTTGGCCTCAAAAACTATTGAAGACACCTGCAGAAAAGTCTCCTACCAGAACCGCTGCCGGTCATCAAATTATTGGCTTCGGGATGCGACAAAAACTAAACAATATCCCTGAATTCAAGTCTCCATGTGGTGTCTAGTTGAAAAGAAAAAAAAGTCATTTTGGGGGTGAACTATCCCTTTAAGAAACAGTTCACCAACCCTCCGAACCAAAGCAGTCGTTTTAAGTCGTTTTAAACCAAAGTTTAAAACGAGACAGCAGCAGAGAGCATGTTCGGTCACGCAACAAAGACCCTTCCCTCGCCGTTTCGGAACGCCTCAGCGCAGGTTGGAAGGTGCGGCTTTTCAAAGCAATTGGACCTTCTTTTTTTTTTCCTCCCCTGATCGACCTCGTATGCAGGGTCAGCATCCGCTCAGACACGGCGCGCCTAATGAGTTTCCCTCGCTCGCTGCCGGATCTCCCGGAGCAGGGTGGGAGATTAAGGGGTCTTCGGAGCGAGGCGGTGCATGCGCCCGACGCAACCGCTGGTGTGGAATAATTAGGCAGAGTGCGGGACCCCTCCTGGATCAGAGATGACCTTTTGGAGAGCGTGACCCCCGCGGCGCGTTCCGGATGCCTCCGACAGAGCACCGTTAGAGCTAGCGAGTTCAAGAGGAGCAAAGATTACAGGGAATTCCCAGCCGTCGAGATCGGCGGTTCTCAAACATTTTTATGTCAGCGACCCCCAAATTGATACGCCTTTGGCCGTGGACCTCCATTTGATAAGATGTTGTGCCAGGGACCCGCGTAAGAGGAGAGTTGTTAAACTCTGCCAAGCAAGTTTTTGGAACTAATCAATCTGCAAGCTCACAACGAGTTTCAAGCAGCGTGTTGTGAGCTTATAGATCGTCTATTTCCAAATAGCCAAGATAGGGCTTAAATGTTTAAACTCTTGCCTCATTTTGATGGCACCCAAAATGCTACCCCTTGAGGTACTCCCGAGTATCCCCGGACCCCACTTTGAGAACCGGTTATATAGACCAGTGGTTCTCAAACTTTTTCAAGGAAATAAATATAGCTACATTTGGACGTGGATCCTCATACAGGATTTGTGTTTAAGCATTTCAAAATGATTCAATATTTTTCCAATTCTGTGAAAATAGTGGCCTGGAATCCAGACAGAGGCGCTCGTTCAGCTTTCCTTTTTTTTCCACTTTGCTTCACTGTCTGGCTCTCATCTTATTTGAACATGATTTCCAAATGTCAGCGATTACGTAGGCAAGTCAGGAAGTGACTTCAATTTTACATTGGAAGGCTCTGTCCACACGCCGTCCACAGACATTTACATTGAAAGCGACTGGTCCCGCCCCCGCACCACAGACCAATCAGAAGCCACGGCTTTGGGGTGCCCGCCCACCCTGGTCCTGCCCTTTTGGAAATGGCATGATTTCCAGACTGGGAAGCGAAGTGAGAAACAAAATGATAAAAAACCAGCGCAACGGAGCGAATCAGTGTGGATTCCAGGCTATGAAATTAGATCATCTACAAGTTTCACAATATTTGAGCTTGTGTGCTTTAGTTTAGCTTGTATAGATCAGCAATTTTCAAATAGCCAATGTCAGGGTTAAAGTGGTGCAACATATATTTTTTTATTTTTTTATAAAAAAAAATATCCCACGATTTTTGTAACCCTTATTTTTCACCCGGTGCCAATTTTTGAAGTGATCCTGGGCACTACACTCTCCTCACCAGCCTCATGCCTCCTTCAATGCATGAGAGCCTCCTTCATCAGGCGCCCGGCTGTCATGGGTGAAACGGATGCTACAGTGTATTAACTAATTATGTTGGGGACCCCCTGGAACCCGCTCAAGGAACCCCTGGGGGGTTCCTGGACCCCCACTTTGAAAACCAGCGGTCTAGACTCCCTGGCGCTGGCTGGCTGGTATATACTGTAATTCCACTGTAATAATAGTCACGGAAGGCTGCACATTTTCCTCGGGGTCACTCAAATGTCGGAATGCATTTGAGCACTTGCCGCTTAACGTTCCATCTGCCGAATTGTGTGATTTTCACTGAGAAGACTGTTGTGACATAGCGGCGCTCTGCCACTTTGAAATGTGTATACATTCAGCTTGACGGGAGTGAGACGTCTCAGCCGCCGCGAGGCTATAGCTCTCCGGTCCAATAACACAGCCGTGTGCACCGGTGAATGGAATCAGGCTGAGTTTTCTCGCTCGCTGCCTCTGAAAAGACAGGGGGGACTTATAGAGAAACGTGTCAACTCGGAACGAGCTCATCTTAAAATAAACGTTGGATGAAGTTTGAAATGTTCCTTCGCCCGCGTTTAACACATTTGAGTGTGTGTGTGTGTGTGTGTGTGTGTGTGTGTGTGTGTGTGTGTGTGTGTGTGTGTGTGTGTGTGTGTGTGTGTGTGTGTGTGTGTGTGTATTGAATGTGCCAGCTTTTTCTCAATCGTGCCATAATTTCCAATGATACTAATCACATGCGATTCTTACCAGATATTTGTATTAAAGGGATATTTCACTTTCAAACATGTTGGGGTCATTTTAACATCTACTCAGGCTTATTTGAGAACTTTTTAAGTTCCTTGATTTTGATATTAATTTTATTAGACACGCCCCCTTCCTATATAGGCCAAACCCATTGTAACTTCAAACTCCATTTTATCCATGTTAGATTTATTGAAAACACCCATCCTTGGTTCTGGGGACTGGTATTGTCATTCTAATGTGCAAGGGTCCGGGTTTGCTTTTTTTTTTTTTTTAACACACACACACACACACACACACACGCACACACGCATATATATATATATATATATATATATATATATATATATATATATATATATATATATATATAGGTTATGTCTGGGTGTAGCTGCTGCAGTGGGAACTCTATATGGTTATGTCTGGTCTCACCCTCAAAAGGCATATTGTGACTTATTGACCGAACGTCAAACGGTGACTTGAAGGGGGTGCCCTTCCAGTCAAATGGTGCTTTCACGGGTACTTCCGCGCTCCAGGAATGCGGAAGTCCAGTGGGCCTACTCAGATCCAAAACGGTCAGCGGAAGAGGTCACAATATGCCTTTTGGGGGTAAGATAGCGTTGGTCTGGGTGTAGCTGCAGTAGAACTCTATATATGCTGGCTATGTCTGAGTCATGTGACGGCCCCATAACATGCGCAAATCTGCGTTGTTGTTTGGCAACGGTTTTGGTTTGTTGTTGCCGTCCGTCCGCCCACCCACTCACTCACTCAGCCAACGCTCACCAATTAGCCAATTAATACCATCTGTGCAGATGCGCCTTTCCACCAAGGAGAGCAAGTCATGTCTGAGGAAGAGTGAGCACTATTCATAGCAACGGCTTGATCTGAACCAACTCTGTCCCCAGCTTGTTAGTCAGTCAGAGTGCAGGTTTCATCACATCAAGCTGATAGACAGCAGAGATTGACACCGACAAACCGACGCTGTCCGAGGTGCTGAGATCACCCTGTGGAAATGCTCACCTGAACGGCGGTCAAACAGTGAGACTCCACATTAACCCTTCCATTGTGTTAGGGTCATTTTTGACCCGTTTTCAAGTTTAAATAGCTAAAAAGTACATTTCTTTATCGGAACAAGGCTTCATCATATCCTCAGAAACAGCCATTTTAACACAACACAATTAATTACCACCATTTTAGTTAATTCTGATGGTCTAAAAAAAAAAGTGACATCTGTGGTGTTAAGGGTCAAATTTGACCACCGGCAGAGAAGTGTGGCTCAATTCCCCCCAAATTGTCAATATGCAATGTTTACATGTTTGAGAGTGAGAGAAACTTGTCCTCAATTTGCATTTGCTATTAGGAGTGAAATGACATTTGAGTTTATGAAAAATAAATGACTTTTTACCTTCTATGGTATACGGGTCAATTTTGACCCTTAACACCACAGATGTCACTATTTTTTATAATATTAACAAGTTCTAAAGTTAAAAAACTAAAACGAGTATTATTATTAGTTTTTATTTTTTTGGAAGTGTGTTCTAGTATTAGTCTATTATACAGTAGCTAGATAACATGATTATCCATTGTCTTCATTATAGGAAATGTAATGAGTGAATTTGAACATTAATTGAAAACAAGATATATTGAAAGATGAAACCCTAGCCCTAACCCAAAACAATATTCTGATAAGGATTTACATGGATATGAATGCACAACAAGTCAGCTATGGGAGAAAAAAAAACATGAAAATAATAATAATGTATTTTGGGCTGAGTTAAATCACGGGTCAAATTTGACCCTCTAACACCAAAAGTGTCTGCAGGTTTCTAACACAATGCAAGGGTTAAACGTACAGCGTATGTGAAAGCAGGCATACATATGTACAACATTAGCATCATATGCAAGTGTGCACACGTTCTTTTAGAAACATTTGCAAGTGCACTTTTTGGAAAATGTGGAAACTCGCTGTCCTCGGGTCTTGCAGCCAATGCATTTGTTGTGTCTTTACATATTTATGTATAGCAGTGAGGGTGTGGTAACGAATGAAGCTGTTATGTTGCATTATGTTTTCGTTACTCTTCTTTGGGATCATTTAAGCGCCTTCAACCTGGCGTCCCCATTTTGGCCATGACACCCATAGGCCGGAAAACAATGTGACATGTTGTGAGCTCGTAGATCAGTTATTTTTGTGTCGCTAACCAGGGCTTAAGTGTTAGTAGAGTGAAATGATTCCATAGAGTTCCAACCATGCTGCAGATGGACGGGCACTCCTTTGAAGAGCAACACTACATAATGCACATTATTATTATCCTCTTATGCCATAATGTGTAATAATCCTCAAGCAAGAATGGTTCATTCCTTTGAAAGAGCTGATGCCACCTTCCATACTCACACTCTGGACGTCAGGCTATCCAAGCTTAGAAAATGGATAGTCGGCTGAGCCCCGTTGTAAAATACTCCCATAAACGCACACCTGGACCAGCATTGCCAGGTCTGCTCATTATAAACGACTTTGGGCTTGTTTGTCTGTAATGCTGCTTGTAAATGTTAGTACTTGTGGGGTTGTGGTTTTTGGGCTTGTTCCTAGAGTTGCTTATTTGGGCTTGGGTTGTTTAAACCAGTGGTTGTCAAACATTTTAATGTCAAGGACCCCAAACATCTTATCTTTATTGTATCTATCTGTTGGGCTTGTTCCTCTCGCACAATCTGGCACTGAGCTGGACCACATGTGTCAGTATGACAGGGTTAAAGGCAGTGGTGGAAAAAGTACTCAATTGCTTTACTTAAGTAAAAGTACCAATAGTGCAATGTAGAAGCACTCCGTTACAAGTAAAAGTCCGGAATTAAAAATGTACTTGAGTAAAAGTGCAAAAGTATTGGCATCAAAATGTGCTTAAAGTACCAAAAGTAAAAGTACTAAAATATTTGAAAATAGCCAATCTACAAGCTCACAACGCGTCGCGATGCAATGCGTTGTGAGCTTGTAGATCGGCTATTTTCAAATAGCCTAGGTATAAAATAAGGCTAAAGTAGTTAATGGATGTTTTATAATATAATATTTTATATCTGCAAAGTAACTAGTAACTTAAGTTTTCAAATATTGTAGTGGAGTAAAAAACACAACATTTGCCTCTGAGATGTAGTGGAGTAGTAAGTGAAAGTATAGACAATTGGAAATACTTCAGTAAAGTAAAAGTACCTCAACATTGTACTTAAGTACAGTACTTGAGTAAATGTACTTATAGTTACGTTACACCACTGGTTAAAGGCTGATGAGGAGCGGTTGTTTTATGTCGCTCGACGTCACCGCGTTCGTTCGTGCAAGGCTTTACAACAAAAACACGATTGTGTAACTACAGTAAACACTTTGGAATCTCAGCAACGTCCTTGTTTGTGCAGTACTGTAGGTCAGGGACTACTTCCCCGTAGAAATGTGTTTGTCTGAAGGTCATATGACCGAAAGCTTGCTGCAGTATACAAAACAAAAACTGATTTCTGTTCATTTGGTTTCCTTTTGGCTTCAGTCACCCAAGGTTACTGGCAGACGAGTGTGTGCCCCCCCCACACACACACACTATATTTAGTGACAAAGAACTTGTTTTGCCCCTTACATTTTAGCCAATTATTTTATTTTACCACTTTTTCTTTTAATCGCAATTTAGTCATTATACCAATTACTTTGTGTTTGTCACTGCCGGTGTACCCTGCTGCCTCACATGCCAGTGAGAAGCCCCCACAGGACGCTATTTAGTATTTATTTCTATTTGTATGTATTCTTTCTTTCTTTCTTTCTTTCTGAAAAACTTTGTGAGCCCTTTCACTTTCGGTACTTTCACTTTTGGTACATACTTTGTTATGTTGATGGCAGTACTATTTTTACTCGAGTAACAATTTGTATACAGGCCTTTTACTTGCATCTCTACATTGTGGTACGGCTACTTATACTTATGTAAAATAATCTATATACTGTGCTTATATATAGTACCTTTATTAGAACCTTAATTAGAAGGATAAACCTCTTGACCCCCTCATTTTCCAGGGGTCTTCAGCACGAATGAACAAAGCATACAAACAAAAATACATCCACGAGGACAGACAAGACGAGAGCTCTCCCAAAACTAGCAACTCCCACCCCACAAGTTCACCTCTGAAGTAGCAAACTTCAGTATGGAGACATACCCATACACAACACTACATGAACCCAAACATAACCATAAAAAAGTACAAACCGGTACAAACATGCACATGCGTTACATGCGTTAGCAGCCTCAAGCAGGGTACACCAGTGGTGGAAAAAGTACTCAAATGTTTTACTTAAGTAAAAGTACCAATACTGCAATGTAAAGTACTGTGTCGCAAGTAAAAGTCCGGAATTAAAAATGCACTTGAGTAAAAGTACAAAAGTATTGGTATCAAAATGCACTTAAAGTGCCGAAAGTAAAAATACTAAAATGTTTGAAAATAGCAGATCTACAAGCACACAACAAGCTTGTAGATCGGCTATTTTCAAATAGCCGATATATTAATGTAATATTTTATATCTGCAAAGTAACTTTTAAGTTTTCAAATAATTACAGTGGAGTAAAAAGTACAATATTTGCCTCTGAGATGTAGTGGAGTGCAGTAGAAGTAAACGTATAGACGTTTGGGAATACTCCAGTAAAAGTACCTCGAAATTGTACTTAAGTACAGTGCTTGAGCAAATGTACTTAGTTACGTTACACCACTTGTAGGTACACACAGTAACATTGAAACAGAGCGGTACATGCATGCACGTGCACTTCTTCCACCACGGCAAACCTTGCCAGCCTTGCCTTAATGCCAACCACGGGGTTCAGAAATGCCAGCTGAAGCCGTGTGACGGCCAGGCCCACTCTTCAAAGAGCGACAAGCCTAGTTAAGACGCACCGCGGGGCTCGCCAGACACAAACAAAACCCACTAAGGTAGAAGAGGGAGAAAAAAAAGGCGCGGAAGAGAGCAAAATCAACACGCGGTGTGACACACGGTTTGTCTAACAATGTACCCGCCTGTCGAGGGCTTTAACCCTTTAAGACCGGGATGTGGGAACGCGTCTTGTGTGTCATTTTAAGATTTCTTTGGGTTGTTCAAAGATAGCAGATATACAAGCTCATTGTGCGGCACCGAGTGCCGCACAATGAGCTTGCGGATCTGCTATTTTTTTTTGTTTAATAGTGAAGATTTGTGCAAATCTTTGAATATTATTATTATTATTTAAGCGAACATTTTTAACTCTGTTACAACTTCTGGGGGTCCCTGGAACAAAACATTTTGAGATGGGGGGGTCCACGGCCAAATACATTTAAAAAGGATTTAGAAGACATTTGTAGAATCCCCCAGAAGCAAAGATTTGAGTTACAAATGTTCGCTTTGAAACATACATATTTCAAAGATTTACACATATTTTAACGACCTTTTTCAAAAAATACAAGCTCGTAGCGCGGCAGCTTGTATATCTGCTATTTTTTTAATAGCCCAAAGACATTTTAAAATGACACGGATGCGTTCCCGGTCTTAATGGGTTAAAAGATTAAAATGTCTGAGGTTGCGAGTGAGGCGTTTCTTTTTTCCCCCCCGCGTTTCTCCTCATTAGGACGTGTCTTGTGTGACTTCTCATTGTCAAGTGCGTTTGATACCGTTACATTTTGTTCCCGTTGATACCAATTTGCATTTTGCTTTGGTGAGACATCTTGTTCCACGTGTCACTACAAAGAGCTGGTTCTATTATTTTACCCCCCGACCCCCCCCCCCCAAACACACACACACACACACACACACACACACACACACACACACACACACACACACACACACACACACACACACACACACACACACACACACACAGTACTCACACCAACATCACTGAACCAGAGATCTGTTTCTCTCTCCCTTTCTCTCTCTCTCTCTCAGCTCTCTCTCGTGGATTTGATGCTGTTAAAATGTGTGTGTGTGTGTGTGTGTGTGTGTGTGTGTGTGTGTGTGTGTGTGTGTGTGTGTGTGTGTGTGTGTGTGTGTGTGTGTGTGTGTGTGTGTGTGTGTGTGTGTGTGTGTGTGTGTGTGTGCCCGCACATGTGTCACTCGCTGTCCCTACTGTTTTAGTGGAGAGAATTACAGGAACACACAAACTTAACACAGACACACACACACACACTCCACCACCAGGCGAACAAAGGACGTTCAGTCATTTCATATCTGTACCCCCCCCCTGGGTGGAGGCAGAAGAAAGGAGCGTTCTTCTGAGACAAGATCTCATCCTTGATGGTTGGGGCTGGTCTCCGGTGGGGCCTCCACTACATTCGCACCTTGTTAGGAGAAACATGAGGCAAGGAGATGGAAGGAGACGGAGGGTTGCAACGCGGGTTAATCACGTAACGAAACATCTCCGACCTCGTCGTACTGAAAGAGGGAAATGTTTCCGCAGCGTTGACGCGGGTAAGGGGCGAGGCTTGCGGTATGTACGTGCGTGCGTACGCCTGTGTGAACCGGGAACACATCCGTGTCATTTTAGATTTGAGCTATAAGCATTGTTTTTATTCTTTGGCTGTTCAAACATAGCAGATCTACAAGCTCATAGCGCTACGAGCTTGAAGATCTGCTCCTTTTGAAAAATCATTAAAAAAAGATTAAGCAACATTTCAACAGTAACTCAAATCTTTGCTTCTGGGGGTCCCTGGAACAAAATATATATATGTACATGTTCCTTTAGAAAATATATATATTCAAAGATGTTAAAAAATAGCAGATCTACAAGCTCATAGCGCGGCACTCGGTGCCGCGCTATGAGCTTGTACTGTAGATTTGCTATTTTTGAACAGCCAAAGCAATCTAAAATGCCACTGTAGTAAATGCCAAAATAGGTAAAAGTATTTTACTCAAGTTTGTTGCTTTTAAGTATTTGTACTCAGTGTATTGACTTTTAAGTACTTTTACTAAAAATAGTCATTTGTTTCTGATTTTATTTAAGTATTTTTTGTAATTGTAATTACTTAAAGGTATGTTTTACTCACTAGATATTTTTTATTTTAAAGCTCAGAGTGCAACTATCCAAACGTTTCCAAAGATGAAGGGAAAAAGCTGATACGACTCGCTAGGATTCAAGTGCTTACGTTTACCTAGAATTCTACGTAATCTTTATTACATTATGTTTGTCTCTGTCAGATGGGAACCTCATATGTCCAAAACTGTTACTTTTCAGGATTCAAATAAGAAAATAAAAATAGCAAAAATAGCAGATCGACAAGCTCAAAACGAGTCACTTCGCGCCACATTTCCAGCTTGCAGATCTGCTACTTTTGATGCTTTTGTGTGACGCTGCAGTGTGATCAAGCAGGGCGTTCATTTACGAAGAAAAACACAAAAAAGTTCAAATTTGGAGATAAGAGGGCGACGATTCGTAGGCCTACCGTTATTCCCATTTTAGCATTATCTCTCTAATTGTCTCTGCCAGGCCGAAAGGCATGAAGAGAGTATGTTTTACCCCCTGTCTGTCCGTCCGTCCGTGTGTCCTGTCCTGTCCGTGTGTTAGCAGCTAATCTCCGGCACTGTTGGCCCGGTCGCTCCGAAAGTGTGCACACACACGCCCTGGATGCCAATTTTTTTCACATCACCCTATTATAGCGCCACCAGGAGGCCGATTTGTGCAAAACCCATTTACTCCTACAGATTTTATCCAAACGTCATGCAAATTGGTACACAGTATCTCTATAGTCATTGTGATCAGCACAGATCTGTCCGATTTTCCATATTCCATTCTCATTGGTTAAGGTTGGCTTCCAAAGTTTGCAGGATTGGTCCGTTTTGAACAAAATGTCTCAAATCATGAACGCAGCTTAAGATTTCGGTGAAATTTCACACGCACATTCCCGCTAGGCCGAGGAAGAAATGGCACCCTTTTCGCATTGGCCTGTAATAGCGCCAACAGCAGGTCTAATTTAGCTAAACACATTTTTGGAACAAAAGCCTCAAATCATGAATGCAGTGTCCGATTGCCGTGAAACGCCTAAGAAGAAATGGCACCCTTTTCACTTTGGCCTATTATAGCGCCACCAGGAGGCCACAATAACCTACCTGACCTGGCGGAGACCTGTGCTCCGAGGAACACTTTTTGTAGTTGTGTCCGTCCGGCTCCTTCAGGACATGCTTTACTTCAGTGCTGCTGTGAGTGTGACACCTCAAGTTCCCCATGAGGATCAATACAGGTCTGTCAGTTTGCGACACCGAGCGCAAACAAACAAAAAAATCGACTCGGCTCAGCGGGGAAACGCACACATGCAGGCTATGCTGCCGTTCTTGACATTCAAATGAGACCAATCAAAACGCGTGGGACGCGAGGGAATCCATGAAACGTGGCGCGGCGACGGGACATTTTGCCGACCCCCACGTTAACAGAGGAGCTAGCATTTAGCCAGTGGAACATACACGTCTAGAGATAATGGCGTGAAATCACTGTAGACGTGGAAAAGG
This sequence comes from Gymnoscopelus microlampas, assembly GCF_963454915.1. Taxonomy (NCBI): domain Eukaryota; kingdom Metazoa; phylum Chordata; class Actinopteri; order Myctophiformes; family Myctophidae; genus Gymnoscopelus; species Gymnoscopelus microlampas. The sequence continues at coordinate 2,641,437 of NC_139955.1, read as the reverse complement.
TTGATCCTCACGTTTACATGTGTGCGCGTACGTGTGTATGTGACATGTGAGTACTTACAGCGTGTGTATACACACACACACACACACACACACACACACACACACACACACACACACACACACACACAAATCAAGTGCGTTATAGAACTCTGTGACACACCGAGTTAAGCCCCATTTCCACTTCATCGCAGGTGGAGGCACCGCGGACCGAAAAACAGCAGATCTATAAGCTTATAGATCTGCCGTTCTTTTCTTGTTTGTGGCACACAAGAAAAAAAACGGAGCATAAATCAGGGCATTAGACGGATCACGGCGGTGAAAGCTCTCCTGCCGGGAGCTATAATTCCAGGAGAGTGTGGCCGAGGATTATGAGACACAAATTAGAGATTAGACGACATGCGCCGAGGGAGGTGCTGGGAACAAAGCCCCCCATCTACAAGCTATGAGCTTGTAGATCTGCTATTTTCTTCTTAAAACCGTGAAAGTTCGTGCAAATCTTTTTAAAGCGATTGCATCTGGGGATTCTACGAAAATGTCTTCTAAAAAAACCTATGTTTCTATATCAGTGGTTCTCAAACTTGTTCATGTGAAGGACCCCCAAAATGATATGTATTTAGCCACGGAACCCCATCTCAAAATATGTTGTTCCAGGAACCCCCAGGAGCAAATATTTTAGTTAAAAATGTGTGTATATATATACTAGAGTTTCGGGGGGCTACGCCCCCCTCAACCCCAGCCGCGCACGGGGCCCAGCGTGGCCGCGTGTATATTGGGGGACCCAAATCGCCGGAGTAAAACTGTGGAAAAGTTTTTTTGAAAACAGGAAAAAATTAGAAGAAATAATATTTTTTATGTTTCAGGGGGTCCACAGGGGGTCCACGGACCCCCTGCTGGTCCACTGACCCCCTGTGGAGTGTTGGGACGCGCGGGGACACCCCTGGAACATTGCGGACCCCTACGGTGTTTTTTTGTCATGAAGGTGGTTGCTTGTTTCTGGCGCTTGTTTTTAGAGAACCTGGCATGCCTGGCAACCCGACTGACATCACTGACGTATCCTTGGTATTTGTACTTCCGGGTTGCATAATGATGACATCACTGTCGAGTCCTTTGGTGTCATGAACCTAGAACGGTTTGTTTACCACATTAGCCTGGGCAACGTCCTGTGCTGTGGCCGTCGCTGTTTGTTTGTGTGTTTGGGATGAACATGGCACGTGAAGGACGGACATATTGTGATCGAGACATGAGTGAAGTGAAAGTAACGGCCTGGGTGGAACAAAGGAGGTACGTAAGAAGGGGGGGGGTTGAAGCAAAGGAGCTGCGTGTGTGGTGTTGTGGAGGAGATGGGCAGAGTGCAATGGCGGCCGCTCGTGTTGTTTCGGCGAAACCCGTCGGCGTTCGGTGTCGGTGGTGTGCACGGTAAACGGTACGAAAGTGATTCACCTTCCGTTTTGGCCGACATTTGGTGAGTAGAATTAATTATGTTGCGCGGTGGAAAAGGTGTAGTGAGCAATGAGATGTCCCCTACGCGACGCGTAAATTCAGCGCGGCCGCCGTGGCGAGTCAGTTGGCGACATGTGGTCTGGCGGTGCGTTGTTTATTTGATAACAGAGCTGTGGGGTGTCCTCACCGAGGGTGCGGAAGTCGGTCGCCATTTATATAGTTAGATAGGCTATATATATATAATTTTTGAATAGCCCAAATAAATCTAAAAATGACACACAGATGCTTTCCAGGTCTTAATGATTAAAAAAACAAAAAAACGTTTGATGCCACTGGCTCCCGCTCGCTCCAAGGGTCCCGCTTGCAAGCGGGAGCCCCTCCCCCCCCACCGCTCGGCTGAGAGGAAAAGTAATTCGGGGGGAAATCAAAAACAGTCTCGCACCACTTGTCTCGCGGACAGTCTCGCTAATAGCCAGCCTGACATGGGGAGCGCTCAAGTTTCTTTCTCTCCAGCCAACTGTAGCGGGAGTGCCCGTGCGTGCACCCGCACACACACACACACACACACACACACACACACACACACACACACACACACACACACACACACACACACACACACACAGTGGTGTTAAGTATAGGTGCATTTACTCATGTACTGTACTGAAGTACAATTTTGACATATTTTTACTTTACTTGAGTATTTTCCAGTTGTATGTACTTTTACTTCTACTCCACTACATCTCAGAGGCAAATATTGTACTTTTTCTCCACCACAATTATTTGACAATTTTAGTTTCTTTTCAGATATAAATTATGATATTATGAAACATACATTAACCACGTCAGCCCTATTTTATACGAAGGCTGTTTGAAAATAGCCGATCCACAAGTTCACAACGCGTCGAATGGCGACGCGTTGTCAGCTTGTGGATCGGCTATTTTCAAACATGTTAGTACTTTTGGTATTTTATGTACATTTTGATGCAAATACTTTTGCACTTTCACTCAAGTAACATTTTGAACACAGGCCTTTTTACTTTAACAGAGTAGTTTTACTCTGTTTTGATACTTTTACTTAAGTAAAACATGCGCGTGCGTACTTTTTCCACCACTGCATGCGCACGCACGCACACACACACACACACACACACACACACACACACACACACACACACACATCCACCCACCCACCCCTCTGCACGCTGCCTGACACATAGAAACATGATTAATCGTCGGGGTCTTTCGGTTTCTTTGAGCTTTCCGCTGATGGAGCTGTATAGCAGCAGTAAGACTCCTTGCAGAGATCACGTACGTTCAAAGGGATGAAGCTACAGTACAGGAGGACGGTGGCATGGCTTTGAAGACGGCCTGCACCGTGGCGGTGTTAGTAGGCTCCATACACACACGTGTGCGTGAACCATGTTTTAATGACGTACACCCCGGCGGTTTCAAAGAGAGCTTGGGGAGAAAAAAAAAGGGAGACGGCGCTCTTAGCAGGGTGGACACTTTTAATGCACTTTGTCACCCGGTGTCCCTCAAACGTCGACGTAACGAGTTAAAGTTATACTAGGTAACTTTTTCGAAAAAAAATAAAGTTAAATTGTATATATTTTGTGAGTGGCAAATGTTTCACAACACCCACTCCATGAATGTCACCGCCAAAAGCCTTTTATAAACATATCTCTGCTGTCCGGCAGGAACCAAAATGTTAATTTTTCAGAAAATGAAAATAAACAAAAGTGGAGTTAGGAGGTTTTGTTCATCATTGATAAGAACCTCAAAGCTCACAATGAGGTTGGAGGTCAAAAGGGGGTGGAGCCGGGAGTCTGCTAAACCAGCTAACTCCACCCCCCTTAGCTGGAGTTACTCGGTGCCGCGCTATGAGCTTGTAGATCTGCTATTTTTCAATAGCCAAATAAATCTTAAAATGACACAGATGCGTTCCGCGTCTCAGTGGGTTAAAGGACCCTCAGTTTGACATCGTTCAGGCCACGGATCCCCATTTCATTTACTCTCTCTGACAAATGTCCTTACGGGTCCATTTGGTTCCCTTTGTACACGTTCAAGAGTTACAGACCTGCAAGGGTCCATTAGGACCTCTGGTGGTCAACAGACCCGACAATGAGAACCAGTGGGCTGTGTATGTGTGTTGTTTGGTACATTCTCCAGATGTATTGTAGAAGACAGAGGTGGAAAGTAAATAAGTACATTTACTCAAGAACTGAACTTAATTCAATCTTTTTGGTATGTTTTCTTTACTGGAGTATTTCCAGTTTTCAGTACTTTAACATCTCCGAGGCAAATATTGTACTTTTACTCCACTACAATTATTTGAAAACTTAAGTTACTAGTTACTTTGCAGATATAAATGCTTACATTATAAAATATACATTAACCAGTTCAGCCCTATTTATACATGGGCTATTTGAAAATAGCCGATTTGCAAGCTCACAACGCGTCGCGATGCTTGTAGATCGGCTATTTTCAAACATTTCAGTACTTTTACTTTTGGTACTTTAAGTACACCAATACTTTTGTACTTTTACTCAAGTCATTTTTTTATTCCGGACTTTTACTTGTAACAGAGTACTTCTACATTGCAGTATTGATACTTTTACTTAAAGTAAAACATTTGAGTACCTTTTCCACTACTGGAAGAAGACCGCAATGGACTTTGTTATAGGGCTGAGCGATATAACTTCAAATCATTATCACCATTATTTCAAACTTTTGCCTTGATTACAATTGATGAACTATTATGAAAAAAGGTAAAATAGATCTACAAGCTCACAAAGTGTCACTACGCGGCACATTGTGAGTTTGTAGAACGGTTATTTGTGTACGCCGCCATTGTACCACAAAATATAATACAGGCTTAAAGGAGCACTTCACTCATTTTCAACCTATCTTCATATAATTGGTTCTCACTAATGCTCATTATAATAACGGTACCAATTGTGTCTAAGAGGAAAACCTGTCTACCGGTGGCATCATCAATGGGGAATCGAAGCTAATGGAAACGGCAGGCTTTCTATTCATGGAAAAGAATGAAATGACCAAACCTGCCTACCGATGATGTCACTGGTAGGCAGGTTGCTGAACTCTCCACAGCCCTCCTCTGAGACATGGAGTGAGTAGACCAAAATGGTACCATAGTATAATGAGCATTAGTGAGGACCAAATGATATGAAGGTAGGTTGAAAATGGGCGAAGTCTTCCTTTAAGTGGTTAATCACACTAATAGATTATATGAAATCTATGAGAACTTGTTCTTGCTGATTCGTAGAAAAAGATAAGATAGATTTAAATTATATATATATATATATATATATATATATATATATATATATATATATATATATATATATATATATATATATATATATATATATATATATATATATATATATATATATATATATATCATCCTATAATTTGAGTAACCTCTCATGGTGAAGCTACCCGGTTCTCCTCACTGGCTGGAGCAATTGCTCTGATTTTGCACACAGACCATTACCATCTGAACTTAACTGTGAAGCCTGTTTTTCAATTTCATCAATTCTCAGCTTCTTATTAGCGTTTATGTGTCAAACAATGGGAGATAACGTTGCCAGGTTTCGCGCGAGAGAGCGTGTGTGTGTTTGCGACGGGACCCGGTTGCCCGTGGGGAGGGGTGACCGCGGGGGGTGCCACGACGGGACGCGCGCGGGGGAGAAACCACGCGACGTGCATTCACCCCAAGTTTGCAACTACTTTCGCTTGCGCCCGTCACCGGGTATGGTATGGTATACACACTAGAGGTCTTCACGGGTCAAATATAAATACCCGAACCCAAATGGACCCGTGAAAATTTTACCCGGAACCGAATGGACCCGGCCTATGGTCCAATATGAAGGACCGATACCCGAATGGACCCGCGGGAAAAAAAAACGTAACCGAATGGACCCGGCCTATGGTCCAATATGAAGGACCGATACCCGGATGGACCCGCGAAAAAAATAGAAAAAAATACCCGAAACCGAATGGACCCGGGGAATTATTAGAAATTGAGAACCGGACCCGAACAGCACCGAGAGCTGTCGGAAACCGACCCGTATAGAACCGTGACATACAAGAGCCGAACCCGTACATAACCCGAGCCTCCGAAAAACCCGAATGCAAAATAGTTTGCCAACGTCATTAGTACAAGTTGTCCAGCGTTAAATAAGATTTGTTTCATACTTTCTTACCTAAATGTTAACGTAGCCTCCGTGGTTGTGATGTATAATCCCAGTCAATGCTCATTGGACAGCTATACAAAAATAAATCCACGTTCTAGATGTTTGTAATCCTTCTTCAATGCCAACTATAATCCACGTAAATGTCTAATGTTAAACCACATTCAATGTTGTTTAACATTATAATTGGCTTTGGAGTTTCCATTGTGCTTTGCAGAGTATACCGGTAACAACATGCTATGATATTAACTCGACTATTTTACCATTTTAACCATTAACCAAAGCGTTACGTTAATCGACAATATTTGATATAACTGGTGTATATAAATTAGTGGGTAAAATATGTCCAAGGATTGGTCGGTGATGTCATATCAGATCGCCGAAGAATCCTTGCTATTTTTAAAACAACATGGCATAGCGTCCGTCGCTACTTCCTTGTTGCATAGTGACATCACTGTCGAATCCTTGGTATCTTTGTCCTAGACTTTCAACGTGTGTGTCGATGATCAGCGCCGTTAATATTGCGCTGTAGTCTTTGCTCGTGGTTGTGAAACACTAAACAGGATTATTATTTCATGTCAACATTCAAGTACAACTATCAGAAGATGTAACTCAGGTAAAGTAATGCGCCACTCTGCAAGTTTAACTAAAGTTTTCCACCTGTCCAACGTTATTTACAGACAGAGCCTTCGGTCAAGATCAAGACGATCATCAAGGCTAATACAGACATATGTTTTAATCATCCTATCCTTGTTAATATATCGCCATTTAGGTCAATGATATAA
>NC_139955.1:2627492-2632492 GCF_963454915.1 Gymnoscopelus microlampas | reverse complement strand
AAATTGTGAAAATGTGTGCACATCTTTGAATATTATATTATTTAAAAACATTTTTACTCAAATCTTTGCTTCTGGGGGTCCCTGGAACAACATATTTTGAGATGGGGGTCCGCGGCCCAATACATATCATAGTGTGTGGTCTTTGACATGAAAAAGTTTGAGAACCACTGATATAGAAACATACGTTTTTTCAAGAAAAACTGTTAGGATTTAGAAGACATTTGTAGAATCCCCCAGAAGCAAAGATTTGAGTTACAATGTTCGATATATATATATATATATATATATATATATATATATATATATATATATATATATATATATTCTCAACGGTTTGCACACATTTTAACGATAACAAAAAAATTGCGCTACGAGCTTGTAGATCTGCTATTTTTGAATAGCCCAAAGAAATCTAAAACAATTACACAAGATGCGTTCCCGGTCTGAATGGGTTAAGGTGGGGGTCCGCGTGCGCTCCAGATCCGGTGGTGCGGTGGGGGGGTGGGGGCTGGGATGAGAGGCCAGTGGCAGGTGAAGGAGACACAGTGTGGGCCGGGGTACCGAAGACACACACACACACACACACACACACACACACACACACACACACACACACACACACACACACACAGCCAACAAATCAGCCAGGCAGCAGCAGGGAGTTAAACAGGTTTTCAGTGCCGTTGTGAAGAACGTCCACCTATTTGGCTCAGACCCGAGGAAAAGACCTCTGCTAGAGGTCGGACAGAGGTCATCGACCCATTCAATCCGGAAACGCTTTAAGACCTCTTTGGCTATTCAAAATCTAGCTCATGAGCTTGTAGATCTGCTATTTTTGAAACCTTTTTAACTCAAGTCTTTGCCTCTGCATATGACCCTGGAACAAAATATTTTGAGATGGGGGTCCGCGGTCAAATACATATCATTTTGGGTGGTCCTTGACATGAAAAAGTTTGAGCACCACTGATATTATATACAATAACTGAGCCTGTAGATCTGCTATTTTTTTAAGGGACTACACCATGAATTTGAACTTTGTCTTCTTTTTTTGTGTTTTTGGTCTCCTCTACCTCTCTTCTATCCCAAAAAATACCCCAGTTTGAGCACTCAGGCTTTCACAGCATATCTGGGGTTTTATGTAAATTAGTCTCAAAACAGGCCAAACTGATTTGGTCCCGAAAGTGACGTCAATTTTGAGGCAATCCCTCCCGTTTTTCAGTTGCAACATAGACCGCAAAGTAACTAGAAATTAAAGTTTTCAAATAATTGTAGTGGAGTAAAAGTACAATATTTGCCTCTGAGATGTAGAGGAGTAGAAGTAAACGTATAGACAATTGGAAATACTGCAGTAAAGTAAAAATACCTCAACACTGCACTTAAGTACAGTACTTGAGTAAATGTACTTAGTTACTTTCGCTGCTATACTACCTGTAACCCTACAGTACTTGTCTTTCTTCGTTCTCTGTCTGTACCTTAACTGCTGCGCGGCCTCTGGCAACTGAATTCCCCACCGTGGGATCAATAAAGGTCTTGTCTATCTAACGCTGCTTTGCGTTACGCGTCTAACACAGTAATTCCTGCAACACATTCCCCATAGCAAATGTACAACTAAGTGAAACAACAATATAGGAACAACAATAAAACGTGGGCGGTGACCCCAAGGCATGCCTTGAATACTTCCTCAGTCACTAATTGCCCAGGATGCCATAATATAATCAAGCTTCCACGCTTCCAGATGCAACTTTTAATTGATTGACTTTTCCAGTTATTACCAGAGCTGCTTTAACCCTTTAAGACCGAGAACGCATTTGTGTCATTTTTAGATTCCTTTTGGCTATTCAAAAAAATAGCAGATCTACAAGCCCATAGCATGGCACCGAGTGCCGCGCTATGGGCTTGTAGATCTGCTATTTTTTTTTAAAATCGTGTCAATTTGTGCAAATCTTTGAATATATACTTTATTTTAAAGCCAACAGTTTTTAACTCAAATCTTTGCTTCTGGGAGATTCTACAAATGTCTAAATTAGTCAAAACAGTTTTTTGAAAAAAAAACGTATGTTGCTATAATATCAGTGGTTCTCAAACGTTTTTCATGTCAAGGACCCCCAAAATGATATGTATTTGGCCGCGGACCCCCATCTCAAAGTATGTTGTTCAAGGGACCCCCAGAAGCAAAGCTTTGAGTAAAACATTTTAATTTTTGAATAGCCAAAGAAATCAAAAAAATGACACAGATGCGTCCCCAGGTCTTAATGGCTTAATCAAGATGTTGGATGATAGATGTAAGCAATTATTTTAGAAAATGTGAGGCCATGCAGCTTCTGTAGAGAGAAGGCGAAAAGCCCCTGAACTTGCCCCAAAACCCCACCACAAAAAAAAATACATAGATTATGAACAGTTATTGAGCTTAACTTAGCCGATCCACAAGCTCGTAGTTTGGATATTTTGCTTTAAAAAAGTGCTTGTCAGGGTCGGAGGTCCCCAGTTCAAATATGATTATTTTGGGGAGGTCGCGCGGCCTGTTTGGGAACCCTTGATGTAGGGGATAAGTGGTTTAACCCTAACACATGGAACACATCTGTGTCACTTCTTGATTTGAGCTAAAAAGCATTATTTTACACTTTGGCTATTCAACAATAGCAGATCTACAAGCTCGTAGCGCGGTTTTGAAAACTTGTACAAACCTTTGAATATAAATATATTTTAAAGCGAACATTTGTAACTCAAATATTTGCTTCCGGGGGGTCCCTGGAACAACATATTTTGAGATGGGGGTCGGCGGCCAAAAACATGTCAGTTTGGGGGGTCCTTGACATGAAAAAGTTTGAGCACCACTGATATAGAAACATACGTTTATCAGAAAACTGTCTGGATTTAGAAGACATTAGTAGAATCGGCTTCAGGTCTTAATGGGTTAAGAACTAATTGTCATGTCAGTACCCTTCCCACTCACACCTATAGCCTTACGTTACCCACTGGGTTTGGCCCCCGTGCACCCCTGAGCTTATCGCGCGCACGCGCACACACACACACACACACACACACACACACACACACACACACACACACACACACACACACACACACACACACACACACACGGTCGTCTTGTCTGGTGGAAAGAGTATACTGTATGTTTTACTTAAATAAAAGTATCAATTCTGCATTGTAGAAGTACTCTGTTACAAGCAAAAGTCCGGAATTCAAATTTACTTGAGTAAAAGTACAAAATATTGGTATCAAAATGTACTTAAAGTACCAAAAGTAAAAGTACTAAAATAGCAGATCTGCAAGCTCACAACGGTTGCGATGTGGCACGTTGTGAGCTTGTAGATCGGCTATTTTCAAGTAGCCTAGGTATACCATAGGACTAAAGTGGTTAATGTATGTTTTATAATGTACATCATGATCATGTTCATTAAAGTAACTAGTAAGTTTTGAAATAATTGTACTGGAGTAAAAGTATAATATTGTCCTCTGAGATGTAGTGGAGTAGAAGTAAAAGTATAGACAATTGGAAATACTCCATGAAAGTAGCAGTACCTCAAAATTGTACTTAAGTACTATACTTGAGTAAATGTACTTAGTTACTTTACACCACTGTCTGACGCTCACTCCTTTTCTACGTTACAAGAGGACTGGTTGGCGTGAGGGGGTCTTTGAGGCGCCGAGCTGTTTGATTCCTTACAAGGTGTGTGTGTGTGTGATGCTCCCCGAGACCCCCTGGAGGGTGGGGGGGGGTCTGTCCGCCCACCGCCTGTCCCCTGATCACACGGCCATCGTGGTGCAGGGCTGCAGGCTGCAAGATAATAGGTGGCAAACGTGTGCGTGTGTGTTCGCGTCCACGGTGATGATTATTTCGGAAGGGAGGGTTTTGATCACGGAGAGAGCGAGCCGAGTGCCTGCCTCGCTACAGGAACACATGCCCCCTCTCTCTCTCTCTCTCTCTCTCTCTCTCTCTCTCTCTCTCTCGCAACGGGGAGCAGAGGAAGAGGAGGGGACGCTCTTCATCACTTGCCCCGCCCAGCCCTGCTCTTCATCATCTCACTGTCGCCCAGCGAGAAAACGGATGACAACCACCTTCCATCCCTCATACAACGCTTTTCTTATCTACACTCACGCCTTGCTGGTGTGTGTGTGTGTGTGTGTGTGTGTGTGTGTGTGTGTGTGTGTGTGTGTGTGTGTGTGTGTGTGTGTGTGTGTGTGTGTGTGTGTGTGTGTGTGTGTGCGTGCGTTACTGTATGCTAACTTTCATCCACACCAGATGCTTTCACAATGATCCCAACTGAAGACCCCCGACTTCTAATCATTTCCACAGTGTTGTGAGCTTGTAGATCTGCTATTTTCTGAGTTTATTGTGAGCGGTGATGTGTACTCGGTTGCGCGCCAGTGTCGTCGCACACAGGAAATAGCCGACCTACAAGCTCACAACGTGTCGCGCTTATTACATGTTGTGAGTTTGGAGATTGGCTATTTTTTGGGCAATGGAAGTAAAAGCTAACATTTGCAAAAAAACATTTGTAATCCTGTATTCAAATTGCCTGGAGGGTCAACCGACGGTGGGCGGGCGGGCGGGCGGACGGACGGCACAAACGGAACATGCGGACCTGCGAGGCGCACCCTTGCTCCGATCCGCACCAAAATTGGCAGTTGGTTTCTGCCATCCGAATAGCCACACCAGGGACGAGGTGTGGCACCCAGGGGCTACACCACCCACCATTGTTCCGCCCCCCCCCTCTGGGTTCCTATTGCCTGGGGTTTAAACAGCCATAACTCCAAACTCCGCTCGACATGCAAATGTCACTGATCTACAATCACTGATGAACAAAACAAAGCTGATGTCGGTGGACAAAATGTCCGTGTTCACCAGACTTGAGATGTTCCAAAAGGTGAAATCTCAAAATGACTGGACATCTGGAATACATATTTATGCATTATTTAACATCATTACATCATCAGCTCACATTATTACCATCATTCAGGTAAACAAAGCGCCGCTT